>NW_004955436.1:18236257-18382029 GCF_000276665.1 Chinchilla lanigera | reverse complement strand
CTCTCTCTCTCTCTCTCTCTCTCTCTCTCTCTCTCTCTCTCTCTCTCTCTCTCCCTTTTCTGTCACCCTCAGTCTGTGTGCCTGTCTGCCCCTTTATACTTGACTGTGTGTCTGTCTGTCTGGCTATAAAACAAGAAATATTTGAAGACTGCTTAGAGAAATTGCTAAGATCTCTAGTTGTCACAGTACAGCAGCCTGTATGCCAAGTGCAGCGATTCAGTAGACTTTATTCAGGTACCTAGGAGGTTAAATTGTATGGCTAAGGCAGATGAGTCATACATTCATCAATGACTTTGTAGATTCACACACACTGTATAAATTTAAATAAAGGTTCTTTTTCCTGTAATGGTATAGTTGTGGTCAATGTATATTAAGGGGTTTCTTTTCCTTCCTCTTCTTTTATTCATTCTGTTCTTTTCTTTCTTTTTTGGAATCTCATTCTCAATTCTTGGTATTCTCTCTTTTTCTCCTCCTCTTCCCCATCCACTGATTTTTCTTCAACTATTTCTTGATATAAAAAAAATGACTGATGCTCATAAATAAGCAACACATCCAGTCACAGAAGAACCAGAACTGAACTTTGCATTACATCATACTCCTTATAAAAATTGAAGTTATTTGCAAAATAATACTTATAAGTTTAGTTAAATGATTCCACTACAGTGAAAAGCATTTCTGAATGGGAGTATTGCCATACTGCTTGACATCTGAGTCACCATTTTTGAGACAAACACAAAAACAGAATAAGAGTGAATGTTATATTTAGCAAAATATGGTTTTGTGGATATGTCCTTATGGAATATCACTTGCTCCTGATCAATTTCCCCTAAAACACAATCTTGTTGAGTTGCTATTGAGTTCATATAAAATGTGGTGTAAAGCATTTTTCAGGATGCCTATTTGTCTATAATCAAACTCTGTCTTTGCATAAGCTCTGTAGTGTCTCTGGTGTCTGTTACTTGGCAAAACATTTTAGAGTTTCACTTATATTATAGCATCATGTTTTAGTGGTTTTTCTTTCTCTCTGAATAGTATTCCATCATACAGATGTACCAATTTGTGCTGATGAACATTTATATTTTTTCTTTTATGGTCATTTAGAAAAGTGTTTCTATGAACATTAACCTCCAACACCTTGTATGGAAATTTTTTTAAAATTGTTCTTGCTTAGATGTCTAAGAGTAGAATTGTTAGATCATCTGGTAAATGTGTATTTCTATGTGCATGTGCATGTGTGTGCATGTATGTATGTTGCTATGAGTTGAGCACAAAGCCATATAACTACATGCCCATACCTTATTTACTTTATTTTGCATTATTTTTTTTTTAAGACAGTCTCACTCAGTTGCCTATGTTGGTTGTGATCATCCTACCTCCCCTTCTAGAATACCTGGGATTATAGGCCACACCACTGACATGACTTATATTTAATGTTTTTTTAAATTATCAATATTTTCCAAGGTGGCCTTCAAATTTTATATCACTAGTACTAATATACGAGGATTCCAAGAATATTGTCCATCTTTTTTTATTATAGAAATCCAAATATTTTGGTTTCCTTTGTATCTCTCTAACAGCTAATGATTCTGAGCATCTTTTCATGTGCTTACTGGCTATTTTCTGAGTACACTTTGAAGAAATGTCTTTTTTTGATATTTTGTTTTGATATTATTTATCTTGTTAATGTTGAGTCAAACAAATTGTGTACACAAAGTCACTACACATTATACGATAAAAACACTCAGTGTACTTTTAAAATAAATAAAGTTGTGCTGTCATAGCTGCCTTGATATACTGAATCACTCAAAACATTTACTTTTTACGGTCTTTTTGACTTTGCGGAAGAGCGAGAAGTCATAAGGTGTGAGAGGCAGTGAATAAGGAGGCTGAAGACACACCCTAATACTTTCCTTGAGCCTGCCTTTCACTTGGAAAGCATTCAGCGGGAGCATTCCCCGCACTTTTGGTCACACCCAAAGACATTCAGGAAAGAGGACTTCCAGAACTGCTTCAGAAAATGCAAAGATGATGAGACACATATAGACAGTATGAGGACCAGTATTTGGATGGAGATTAATTGCAGTCAGTCTCTTACTATAATTTTTTTAAAATGTAAACAGTCATGTACTGTTCAGACCACCCCTTGTACGATTTCCATGTAACTTCTCCTATGCTATGACTTCTACTTTCATGTGATTTGCTCTCTGTTCATTATTTTTCATACAAACAAAATAAAACTTTTAATCTAAGAAGGCACAGATAATTTGTAAATCGCCCTGACAACTGGAAAGGTAACTGGTTATCTTAACTGAAGTTCTTCAAAAGCTAAATGTTATGCTGTGTTCAGATGTCCCCCCAAAACCTCATGCAAGCATAGGTGAGGCTTTTGCACAGGTGGCTGGATAGAGTATGTGAGGCTGGAATTGATTCTTGGTGCAATGTGAGGATAAATGCCACTAGGGTTAAGGGTGTGAGTGCTACCCACCCTAAGTAACCTGAATAAGACATGAGGAATAGAAAGAGCTATGGTCATCCCTTGCTTATTTGCTACCTTCTGCCCACCATGAACTGTTTCTCATCTGCAATGACCCTCTGCCATGACACCTTGCCTTGGAGACAGCTGGTGACGGACTGAAGCCTCTACAAACTGTGTGTTAAGTAAGCCTTTTCCTCCTTTAACTTGGGTGCCAGCTACTTTGTCTCAGCAATAAGAAAAGTAACTCAGACACTAAAATAGAAAAAAATAAATTAAAATGCCAGTTGTAATAATTGTCCTTACAGATGCATTTACATCTCTTAAATCACGCAAGTGTTTTTAAATATTTTCATTGGCTATCCATAAGTCTTTAAATTTAAAGGATAGCATAAGAAGGGGCTGGGGATTTAGCTCAGCGGCAAAGCGCCTGCCTGGCAAGCGCAAGGTCGTGAGTTCGGTTCCCGGTACCGGAGAAAATGCAAAAAAAAAAAACAAAAAAAAAAAAAAATAAACAATAGCATATGAATAAATTGCAGTCCCTTTAGGATGCTCATCTGTCACTTCTTCACTAAACTACTATTAGCAAATTAATATCTGTTAACACTAAATGAAGCTTTGTTCCAAGCATGATAAAGCTATGTAAACTGAAACAAAAACAAAAAAAAAACTAAGAATTTGATGTGATTAAATAATGCACATGGAAAATATAGTAGTAAATGTCTTGCTGTTAAGGAAACTTATAAGGAACTTCACAGTTCTTGATTTTCATCTTTAAAGCTACGAATTACTAATTTCCTGGTAGTTAATCGTTAAGAATGCTTTGTGTTTACAAATAATTAAAGTAGGTTGCTGTATGAGAAATATGTGACGTAAGATCTGACCCTACTCCTACCTTAGAGATCATACTACTTCCACCCAGCAGGAAATATGTCCTAAGATCTATTTTGTTTTTTATTATACAGAGCTACCAATTTCTAAGCATAGTCAATGCAGAAAACTTAACCTTTCTTCATAAATTTCATTAAAACAGTTTTCCTTAAGTGGAATATAGGTGGAGACAGGGCCTATTGGTCATGCTTTAGCAGACTAGCACAGCTAACAGGCTCACAGTTAATAACTGATGTTTCTGTTATAACTGTAGATGTTTCTATGACAGTAGAGCAACATTTAAAATGATATGAATTTTTTTATGTGTATACTCCATGTTATGCAATGTGGGTGATGCTGAGAAAGCAAGTAAATAAACTAGTTTTCAAGAGGTAATTAGATAGGATGTATGGATCAAATGGCCTGGAACAAGGGAGGAAGGTTAATTTTTCAACACATTACATTTTCTACACTGCACATTTAATTTTATTACATGGTTAGGTCCTTCAACTCACATGCAAAGATACTTTTCTCAGGACACTGCATGTCTGTGAAAGGTATGAATGAGATAATTGTGACAGACAGAATCTCCTGGTGTCACCCCCATTATGATGTCACATTACCAGCCATAAAGAAATGATTTAGTAAGTCTAACCTAAAACCAGGAGCTCTTCAAAATACCAATCTATTTCCAGCTACTGCCCTAGAAATTTAAACGTATGAGAAAAATTCTGTACCATGAGCATGAGAGGCTGGAAGAGACCATGTGCGAAACACAAAAAGAAGATGAATTTCAAAGAGGGCCCATGGTCTCTCGGAATTAGCCCAGGGAGACCTTGAGCAAAGAATCCAGCCATGGCCCGCTGGGCTTCAGGCCTAATTATGAAACTGTAAATATAAATCCATATTTTCTAATGCTGCCGCATATTTTCTGAGGCTTTAGAAAACTAACAGAATAGTATTAATCAATCATCTTTGATCTTCTACAAGGTAAGAACAGAATGTGTCATATTTATGAATGAAACTTTTAAGGGTACTACCAAGACTATGTTTAAGAGCTATAACATAGATATGGTAGAATGCCAAATGACACCCCATAATATCTTTGATGATAAATTTTATGAATATGGCATGGGATATTTATTGCTTGACCTTGTATAAATTCTTTCTACACTTCCTCCTATTCTGTAATTATATAATTCAAAATTATCAGGTAATATGCACTTTTGTTTTGATTGTAGCTATCTTAGAAAACATTTAAAATAAAATTACTGAAAACAAAACATTGTGGGCTGGGGATTTAGCTCAGTGGCATAGCACCTGCCTGGCAAGTGTGAGGTCGTAAGTTTGATTCCCGGTACCGGAAAAAAAAAAAAAACCGAAAACAAAACGTTGTAGCCATTTTTCAAGGACTCCATATTTATCAATGACAAAATCAGTGGATGTTACCTCAACATCAATCATGAAATGCAAAATTTAAGCAATAGAATACACAATATTGGCAAAAGCTTGCATTTGAAATTATATAACATTGCTTAAGAGAACAACAGCGATGCTCTAGTACTTGTACTGACTTCCTGTATATAATACCTAAGCATATGAGCTTAGTTCATAATATTGAGTATAAGCACATTCCAAGATGCATTAGTCCTACCTCTAGTTTTATTTTTTATTTTTATTTTATTTTATATATTTATTTATATAAACATTTTATTATATATATTTATGTTATTTTATATATTTATTTTATTTATTTTTATTTATTTAACTTTGAGGAGGTACCCAAAATCAAACTCAGTACCTTACAATTGCCAGGCAGGTGCTGTGTTGCTGAGCTATATTCCCAGGCCTAACTTTAGTTTTAAATTCCAAAGGAACTATTGGATGACTATACAAAGGAGACACAGAATGTTGGGTGGAGACTTGAGCCTGTTTTTGAAATGGCAAAATAATTATAGCAAAAGATCCTAAGTACTCACTGACATTTGAAATGATACATCATATATCCAGTATACTAATATTAATTTTTTAAGACTTTAAAACTCTGAGCTAACTGGGCTTCCTTTTATAAGTTACTCAGTTTTAGGTATTTTATTATTGTTCTAGGAAATTGACTAATGCACAGACCAAACCATCTCATGTAACAAAGTGCAAAATTTAAATTGCATTTAGTTTTATATAAAAAGGATGAATTACCACAATTAATTTAGTTTTTTTCCAAGAACTAAAGAGCAACTCAAAATTTGTAGATCATTTGGTGTGATTCATTAAAATCCCAGAATAAAAGAAGAAAGTGTTTAAAGTTTATATGGAAATGCATTTGACCAAATTAGACAAGACAAACTAGTGAAAGGCTTAACAATTGCAATAGGAAAATAAATAAAAAGACATAGGAAGTACAAAGATTAGACAGAAGTACTGTGGAAAATCTTAACATTCTTCTCAATTTTGCTCTAACATTAAAACTTGTCTAAAAAATATGTTAAGAAAAAGGCAGTTCCAACATTCAGTATAATAATTTATTTAAAGCTACTATAATTAAGTATGGCTTTAGCGCAATCATAAATATATCTATGAATGCTAATAGTGTGACAACAGACACACATAGTCATATGACAGACTCCATGGGTACACATTCCAACAACAATAGGAAAAAAAAATATTTCCATTAATTGCTGCTGGATTAATTGAATATTCATCCATAATTTTAAAACTACTTCCCATAATTCTACAGAAAAGGTTAAATTTCAGAGGTGGACTCTTATGTTAACATTTGAAATGTAAAGTAATAATTCTTTTAGAATAAAATACAGGAGAAATTATTCATATCTTTAATATACAAATATTTTGAAAAGGATGCACATTTGCTAAACCAGGTTGCATGCACATTAAGGTTTAATTTAATCAAAAGACAGTTTTCTGATTAACTTCACTAAAAAGAAGTGGATATTTTATGCCTCCTGATATGATCACATAGAAAGATGGCCACATCAGTTATGTGCTATCGTTGCAAAAGAATTACTACAATCTCAGTGTAATAATGAGAAAAGTATTTGACATGCTAAGTTTGAGAGAAATTGTAGAAAATACTTGACCAACACTCAAAAGTTTCAAGATTCTGAAAAACAAGGAAAGACTGAGAAGGGTCATAGACCTCCAGAACCTAAGGGGACATGACAGCTATGTACAACATAGCATCCTGAATTGGATCCTAGAAAAGGAACAGGACCATTAAGTGACAAACCCGGTGGTATCCCTGCTACCCTTGAAAAGTTGAAAACTCGGTTAATAATAACAGTACCATTTTCTTAGTTTTGACAAATATACCATGGTAATGTGAGACAATAATGTTAAAGGAAATTGAAACTTAGAAAGCAATATATGAGCACCCTCCATACTGTTTTTACAACTTTAAAACTAGCACGATATTGTTAGAGTTAAAATAAAGCCAAAGGAAGGGAGATATTTTCAGTATAGACCTTGATCAAAGATTTTGTACCCTGAATAACTAAAACCCCTAGAAATCAAAATGAAAAACTAGAAATCTTCAAAACTCAGGCAAAAAATTGGAGATTTTAGTGAAAATATCTCTCCATTGAAAAGGATACTCAACAACAAAACTAATATAGGAAAATGTTTTCAGATTTTATAAGCATGTCAGGTAATTGTAAATTAAAACCATTGAAGTCCTTCAGCATATCCTTTAAAATTCTGAAAGAAAAATAGGTCAGTGAGAAAATAGAGCAATTGACACTCTCACACTCTCCTCTAAGAAAATGAAATACAAGCATTTGGGAAAAACTATCTATTAAAGTTGAATAAATGCATAACTGTAACTCAGAAATGTCCTTTTTATACACCCACCAAACAAAATAATCATATTTCCACATCATATATATATATGTGATATACATATATATGATATACATATATATATATAGTGTTATTTGTTTTTTATTTGGTCTTTTTTTTTGGTACCAGAATCAAACTCAGGACCTTGCGCTTGCTAGGCAGGTGCTTATGCAAGTGAGGTATATCCCAGCCCCATATCTGTATTATTTGGGGCAGGTAAAACTTGCAACCCAGTACTTCGCACATTACAAGTAGCGTTAGATCCGTACAATATATTACCATGAATTGTCAATGAATGTTTTAATGACTTATAAGTACTGTCTTGGTTACTTTTTTCTCGCTGCTGGGACAAAATACCTGACGCCTAAAATTAAGGAAGGAAAGGTTTATTTTGCTTACAGTTTGTGGAGGTTTCAATCCGTACTTGGCAGATTATAAGGCAGAGTGGCACGTGGCAGAGGGCTGCATCTCAGGGCGGCAGCACACAGCTAAGCAACAACCACACACCAGGGCAGAATGGGGGAAAAATGTCCTCAAGCACTCTTTTCCTCTCCCTTACATCTGCAAACTATCCACCCCAGGGCTGGTGTAGCTCTCACACCCACAATTATTCAACTTTAAAAGCCTGTCCCATGGTCGCATGAGGCTTTGGAGGGACACACAGACATAAACCATTATAAGAACTTGTATGGTTGTCACAAATAAATATTAAATAAAAGGAATCAGATACAAAGAAAATAGCTATTCTGATTTCATTTACATATTTTTCATAATTAGGCAATAATCATCAAAGACATTGTTTTTTTTTTTCATCAAAGACATTAAAATGCAGGGGACTGCATAACATCTGGGAAAGGTAGTGAAAGTACACCAAAGTAGGTTTTGGATTGTAGCAATAGTCTGTTACTGTTGCTATTTGGTGTGCTGCTTTTACAGGAATGTTCCCATAGTTCTAATTTATCAAGCTATACATTCATAATTTGCACAATTTTCTTTATGTATGTTACAATCAACAAAATATTCAAGGAACATGCATATTTTAACAAGTGATCTCTATTAGCCGCTCATTTAACAAACACATCAATTTATTATTGGGCATATTTAAAATCCACAAAGAAAACTGCTTACACAGCTACTTTCCAAAGCTCGGTGCATGTGAAGAGAACAGTTTTTTTAACTGTGGTGAGACAGAAGAGAGGCACCTGTCTCTTTCATTTTTTTCTGAGTGGGCTATGGTGGGGGTGGCTTGGCCTGCATCACACACACCCTTCCTTTTTGCTCCCCCTTGCTTCCTTTTGCTTCCCTTTGCATCCTAGACTGGCACAGTCTGCTTCAGTGTCCTCCCTGACTATCAAACTGCCGTTCTCCACTCCAGCATGAGTGCAGCCAGTCAGGCAGCAGGCCTCTCCCAACTCCAGCCACTTCAGAGGATGCCACTACATGTTTGAGAACAGAGAGGGCATCAGGGTGTAGCTAAGATCAGGAAAACAGGGATCTGGTCCCCTTATTTGCATAGCCAACATTCACAGCAAGTGTTCCGGAGGATTCCCTGGTTTCAGCCCCCTCCCTCACTGCCACAGACCTGCATGCTGCCACATCCCAGCCACTCCTCTAGTACAAGAGAAGAGCCCCCTAACTTCCCTGTGCCGCAGGACAGGCCCTGATGAAATAAAGGCTGGCTTTGGTGATTCTGTGAACCTGCTCAGAGTTTATTTCTCAGGTACTGTGTGCGCCCAAGGTCCTGTAAGTCAGCTTCGAGGTTTTATCCTTAGTATTGTGGACAGATGATTAACAGAGCCACTAATACTGATGAGCTCTGGAGCCCAACAGCCAATGAAGAACATCAAGCAACAAAGAACAGCAGCAGTAACCTAGTGCCCTGTAGAGTGGACCTACTCTGTACTGTATATGCTGGCATCAGATGGTAATGACTGGCAGCGGCAATTGTTGGCATCCAGCATTCCCTGGTATCATCTGATGACATCAAGACTGCTAGCAGAGCTGTACTGCATCTATTCATGGTTTTCATCTGAACTGAGAAAAGAACCCTGAACTGATTAGCAACAGTAATACTGGGGATTCAACGAGGGGCATTCACACTGAGATAAATCCCCAGCCTCTTTTCATTGTGTTCATTATGAGAGGCACTCAAGACATGTCAGTTTACTTCCTCCTACACTGATCATCATTCTTTGTTACTAGCCTTTTTTGGGAAATAGCCATAGTGACCACAGGCTCAATCACATTACAAAGTAGCTAACACTCCCCTGAATTCAAATCCATAGGCTTCTGCCACTCTGTGCATATGAAAACTTTTGATTCTCACAGTTTTTATGTTTCCTCTCATATCGAACTTCTCCTGCTTTTACCTTACAGATAACTATGAAGCAAAATGAAAAAAATATAAGACATCTTTTGCCATTTTTAACTTACAGGGGAATTTCTTTATTTTTTACTTTCCACATACTGTGTTTTACAAGGTATGTTACATTTCCCATCCAAAGCTTTTAATTCTAGTCATTTCTTTCACTAGAATTTCTGGGTCTAGATCCCAAGTGCATTTTAAAAATTTTAATATCAATTTTTGTTTTTACTTTATTCCTTGATATCAATATGAAAATGCAGTACAAATAATCTGTAATTGCTGAACTTATGATTTTTTGAACTTCACCATGCTGTTAAAGTGGTATATATCCAATTGAAACTGCATTTTAAATTTTAAATTTTGTTCCATTCTCTATGCTGGCAAAGTGAAGTACAGTATTCTCAGGATCCTAGACAGTGGCAGTGAGCTGTAGCTCCCCATCAACCACAGGAAGACGAAGGCAAATAGCCGTTGCTGTCTGTGTGTAGTGCTGAACTTCGATATTTGGTAGGTAAGGTGTATTAAATGCATTTTCTGATGAAGTATTTTCAAATTATGTTTGATTTATCTTTATGTACAAGAAATTGAGAAACAGCTTGGTAAGTATCTTTATATTGTTAGTATTAGCCATTGTACTGCAGGATTTTCCTGTAGAAAGATGGGCCACTGATGCCTATTCCCCAGGAAGAGCTTTCTGGGTAAAGCTCAGAAAGCGGATTTATATCCAAAAGCTGAGTGCTGAACATGGCAGTGTCGCAAACTTTTACACAATATTTATGCCTTTGTCTCCTTTATGTGGGCATACACTAATGTTTTGCAGTCTATTTGGGTATGATTTATGTTACAAGGTTACATCAGAACTACATATGTGCACACAGAGGCTGATATCTACACATGGTAAGAAGTCCTGCCTACATACATATCAGAGGTGCCCTTTCCCAATGGATTCATTCACTGTAATTCTGACAGTAATTATGCCTTACTTTTGAGAGGGAGTAATGATCTTTTATGAAGCTCAGAATGAGTGTACATTTAAATATGTACCCATTGTGACCACAGAAAGAGATATTTAGAGCCCAAATAAATATATAGCTGAGATGTCAGAAGCTACTAGAATAGCATGCAAAAGATAAGCACTATTAAAGAGATCCAAAGTTTGATCACAGTAGATGATTACTGAAATTAATATTTAAGTTATTTAACAATATCTATTGTTCCTGAAAATAGCTATGATTTACATACTATAATACTTCATTTTTCTGCTAGGATTGTTAAAGAAAGGGAAATAGACTGAAGACAGTTATAATTTTTATATTTATTTAAAGTATAGTATCACAGAGCTTTGAAAAAAATTATCTCTAATCTCCCATAACATTGATGTGGTTTTGCTAACAATGCTAAGCAAATGCTGCTAGCCAGTATTTGATAGTGCAACACTGATTTACACTGTAGTGCTCATAAGGTGCTGGTGAAGAAGACACAGTTCAATAAATCAGAAACACAAGGAAGCAGGGTGAATGCCTATCAGTAATGGAATGTTTACATGATTTACTTGGTGAAGAAAAGCTTACTAGAGGGATTACAGGAAAAGCTAATCATGAAATAACATTCACTGATATTTTGTCTCCAGAGAGTTCAGGAACAAAATTCAACTTCTTTGAAATTAAACAAATATTCTCTATTCCTTTGAAGACAAAACATACCTACTACAAATGGAAAACCAGAATAAAAGGGACTGCTAGACCTATTGGTTTGATTGTTCTTTCAGCAATCTAGTCCTTGTTCAAGAAAGACACATTGAACATGGGAAGGTAGTAGGCACAAACACGGGAGTGAAACACTAGAGAGTGAATCTTTAAATTTCAAAAAATTACTACACTAAAGGACTGATGGCCATCATTTCCCCTTGAAATACCCATCCTCACTTTGATTACACCTATCCCATCATTCTTGCCATTTTCTGAAGCAGTTCTGGAGCTCCACTTTCATGGTGTCTTTATGAAGTATGGTCAAAATTCAATGAATGCCACTGAAAAATACCATCAAATAGAAGGATAAGATCATAAAAAATTATGGTAGGTACAAAAGAAGAATTATGGCATATATACCCAACTTATTCACTAGATCTCACACCATGTGACTCCTAGCTCTTCCCTGAAGTCAAATGACCATAAAAGGGAAAAATTTTGATCTGATATAGGACATCAGGCCAGCAGGGACAGCACAACTAGAGACATTCACTAAAAATAGCTTCCAGATCTGCTTCTGAATGTCAGAATAATGATGAGGTAAGTATATCTGAAGCAAAATGAAAAATTTTGAGAGGAATTAAGACAATATGTCATTTAAAATAATAATTTTTTAAAATTTCATCATTCACCATATTTTTTATCACATCACATATATTTCACCTAAAAGATAAAAATTTGAGTCTGGATGAGCAATCAAAGAAGATAGTATATCAAAACCTTTCCTGAATTCAGTTATCATCTTGCTGTATTAAAATATCATCACAAATGTAGTAGCTTTAAACAAGGCTCTTTTTTATGTTTTCTGAGGGTCAGGAATCACACAGCTTGGTGTGTCCTCCTTAAGTGGGCAATTAAAGAGTCAGCTGAGGCTTGGGAATTTCATTAAAAGATTTCACTGGGGAAAGATCTGATTCCAATGTTTTTTAAGCTTTAATACAATTTGTTGCTCTGTAGAGTTAGGATTAACAGTTTCATTTTCCTGCTGACTATTTAAAATTTGCCTACAGTTTCTTGATACATGGGTTTCATGGCTGATTACTTTCTCAAAGCCAGCGAGAGAGTGGGGAATTCCAGTGAGAAAGACACTACAATCTACAGAGCATGATCACATACATGTCATCACACATGGACCATCATCTTTGCCAAAATCTCTTCATTAGAAACATGTGAAAGATGCCCTCACATTCAGGAAAAGAGGGTGACCGCAGAGCATAAATATCAGCAGCTGAGGATCATGACTTATATTTTGAGTCTTACACATACACACACAAAATCTGTGTTACTTTTGCCTTCCAAATCTAAGGTTTTGTCTTACCTAATTTGTCTTTTTAATAGAAGTATGACAGACTTAGCTTTTTATATGCAGGTTACTGATATATATTGAATTAATTTTGTATATTATGCTGGACATGCTGGAACATCCCCATAATCCCAGCACTTGGGAAGCTGAAGCAGGAGGATTGTTGTGAGTTTGAGCCAGCCTGGGCTACAAAGTTAGCTCAAGTCCAGCCTGAACTGCATAACAAGACACTGTCTCAAAAAGACAAAAAAACAAACAAAAAGAGTTTGTATATTATGTGAGGTAGTAACATGTTCTTTACTATATTTTTCATATACCATTTCTAAAAGGAATCTTCATCTTTGGTGGATTACATTTGTACTGCTACCAAGTGTCTCTTAACTATATATAAGTGTCTTGATTTCTAAATTCTTTCTTTTGAGTCATTGATTAGTAAGCATGTCTATCAGTGACACATTGTCATGATCTCTTTTTTGCATTATGATAATTCTTGTATTCAGAGTAAGAGCTCAAACTTTTCCATTTGTTAGGGCTGGTTTATACCCTTTTCTTTTTTCAAATATATTTTAGAATAAGTACATAATATCTGTGAAAGCTCTGCTGTACTTTGATTTAGATTGCATTGGATCTAAAGATTAAGATGGAAGACATTTTATCTTAACAATAGCTAACAATTAAATCTGTGAATGCAGAGATTCTTTCCATTCATTTAGGTCTTCTTAAATTTGTCTCAAAAATAAGTAATCAGTGTAGAATTATACATTGTTATAGAGAATATTCTTCACATTATCCTTTTATTCTAAGTAATTGTAAAGGGAACCTATTTGTTGAAGTAGAAATTTTATACATTTTTTTAGGATTTTCTACCTACAGAATTACCTGATCTACATAGAAAGTTTCATTTTTTCTTTTCCACAGATTTATGCTTCGCATTAGTGTTGCCATTTCTGTTCATTTCGAATTTGATTTAAACTTGTGAAAGCAAACAATCTTGCTTTTTTATGCATGAGGGGAAAGCAGTTGTCTTTTATTAGCACAGGATACATTGGGAGGCTTTATTTTTATTTTGGTTTGGTTTGGTTTTTTTTGGTACCCAAAATCAAACAAAAACTCTTCTGCTTGCCAGGCAGGCACTTGTGCCACTGAGTTTATCCCCAGCTGGGAAGCTTTAGATAGATTTCTCCCATAAGTTCAGAGAAGTTACCGTCAATTCCAAGATTTTTACCATGAATGAGCACAAAATTATATTACATATTTTTCTCCATCCAGTGAAATTTTCATAACATCTCTTTTTCAGTTGATTACATGATTGTTAATTAACTTAACTGATTGTACCCATAGGTTGATCAACTTGGACTGATCAATGCATTCCTGAGAGAAAGCCAACTTTGATGAGACTATTATCCTTGTTAGACTATTATCACATATTAAGCTGAGGATCTTTGTATTAATAAGATTATTGTATACGGTACTTACTTTCTTGCTGTATTCTCCCCTCTGATTCTGTTGTAGTGCTAATCTTTGACTAAGCTAGCAGAGAGGGTTTTGAAAATTCCCAACACAAACCAACAATAAATGTTTGTTGTAATGGATTGCTTATTGCAATTTATAAATATGCTTTGAAATATACAATAATTATGTTTTGTTAAAATATTTTTTAAGCCAGGGATATAGCTCAGTGGCACAAGTGCCTGCCTAGCAAGTAAAGGGTCCTGAGTTCAATTCCTGGTACCGAAAAAAAAGAAAATGAAAAAGAAAATATTTTTTAAGTTGCATTCTAAAGCTCTCCCTCTATCCTATTTCATTATTTAAAAGACTTTGTGGTATTTATTTTTATTTTCTTTTAAATGTTTAATAAAATTTATTTATAAAGACATTTTGGCTTATACTTTACTTGTTGACAAACATTCAAGGTAAATTTTTCATTTATCTAATAACTATTGTTTATGATAGCATTTCATTTATTTCATATTCCCTTGTGGCCATGATTTCTGTACTCATTTCTAGAAAAATCTAGATCACTTTGTAATAAAATTAGCTTACAGCGACATTTTGCTTTTTGTCTAGATTTCTCTTTCTTAAATTTTTTCATATGTATATATTTCTCATTATTTTGGATTTAGTTAATAAGAATCTTTAAATAAAATGTCCTTGTGATAGTTAACTTTATGTGGTTTCACAACAAGGCTACGGTGCGGTTTTTGGTTAGGCACCAGTCTAGATGCTGCTGTGTCAATAATTTTTAGATGTAAACATGCTTAAATAAATAGATTTTGACTCAGCTAAATAACAGACTTGCCCTAAGTGGGTGTTATGGTTGATACATTATGTCAACTTAAGGAGTCTAGAGGTTTGCCTAAGTGACTCAGGAGGTCTGCATTCTGGGGTGAAAAGGACATGCCCTTATCCTTCTGGGATGTTGTTCATTGTGCCAATTTGAGAAGTTTAGGAGGTTAACTATGTGACTCAGCAGGGAGCCAGGGTGCTTACTTTGTATTCATCCTGAGCCTGTGCAAGAAGAAGGCATGCAGAGGGTGTGGGTGTAGAGAACCACTCCACTCCCCACCTCCCCACACCCCCACTCCTACCCCCCCATCCCCACCAAGGCAGATAGGCTGCATAAAAAAAGGGAATTGAGAAAGGACTGGCTGCTAGTTCTTCTGGAGGAGCTCTAGTCTTCACCTTCAGCTTTGTCATCTGGCTTCTGGTGCAGACTGTTCAGCTTCCACCTGGGACTCTTCAGCCTTCTGGTGTAGGCTCTCGGCCTTCGTCACAGATTCTTCAGCATTCTGTCGCAGACCCATCAGCCTCTTGATACACACTTGCACGGATACTGCAGTGAGCCATAGGCCTGCGACTGGGCTCTTCAATCTCCAGCGTGCAGACACCTTCTGCATGCTTCCTCATCTAACTCTGTGGTTGACTGTTGTAAAACAAGCTTGTAATTTCTTGTACATTTGTATATCTTGTGTTATATCTGTTTCTCTAGTAAACCCTGACTGATACAGTGAGCACCAATAGCAACTTCTACAGCACCTTCATTCATTTGATTCCAAGTTTCAGTTGTCAACCTCAATCCCATCAGTTACTCCAATTCTTTAATATTGTCTGTCCCCCCTTGCTCTTTTTCTAATCTCTCGCTTCTATGCCTTTCCATCCCTCTCTTTCTTTCTTTCTCTATTTACCTACCTACTGACAAAGGAGAAATTGTACTACCATTCCCAAGTCATAAGAAAATAACCAAGACACTATTTTACAAGAGAAATGGTAGCCCTCGATAACTGGAGTTTTCTGACTACTGAGACAGAATGATCATTCTAGATACCGATCAATGAACTTGTTGGGGGAGGAATAATCATTCTAATACATATATATGCAAAGATTAATGGAGGCAGCCAGGATTTGTTGTCAGTTGATGACCTGGAAGATTGTCAGAAAAACACCCTGAGGCTCATGTACTCTTTGTGTTGACTGGTGAGAAGCACAAACTGAGATAGAGCTGTGTGCTCTAGATATCATGGAGCCAAGGCAAGTGAAAACTGTTTTTCTTATATACAGCTCATTTAAAGCAGTGCAGCAAACAATGAGACACTTAACGTGTTATAAATCACAATTGTTATTGTTCATAGCCAAATCATTAATACCAAGACACAACTTGAGAAAACTCATATATACCAGTAGAGTGAAATTGTTACAGCAATTTTAGGTTTACTGGAGGCAAAGAAAGCCAGTGACACTCAGAGAAGTGGAGTGAATCATGCTGTTACATTAGTGGGCTCAGAGGACTTGGAGTCTGAGCCCCAAGCTAGTATAGGAGGTTATGTTAAATGGTTTATCAGGTAGGGTGGGGGATCTTTTGTGAGTGAATGGAATTTTACTAATATGGGAACAAACTGGAAGCAAAAACAGGCCAGGTACAGCTTGTGTCTCTAGTACATCTTGTGGTTAGCAAGCCTGTTTACAAAAGCAGGAGGAACACCATGGACTATTGACATATTTGGATTCTGATATATTTTGAACACAAAGGTTCCCCTACAAAATGGCAACACATTTGATATATCTTAGGTGGTACTTCACAACACATCTAGTAAGACCCTTGCTTAAAAAATACCCAAGATATTCTTCCCACATGACTCTCTTCCATTCAATAGTTCTTAAATGCTGTTAACCAATAGTGGTGCTTAAAAAACAAAACACTCACCAAATCACCCTTCTCAGTGCAGGAGGTTCTACAATTAAAAGCACTAAGACAAGAGAAAAGCTGTCTGCACAGTAGTACACCCAAGTTGAATATTAAATATACATATATGAAAGACTCCCTAGGGAAGATGAGCTTTTTAATCATAGTGTTTGACTTTCCATATCTGATTTGTTGCTCTTTGGATGGCAGGAGGATGGACTTGGTAGCACATTTTTTCTCTATTTTCTTGATAAGCACTACTATCAGCTTGACAGCCAGGACTGATTAAATATCCCTATTCACATGCAGGCATAACTACTGCCTTTAAAAATCTCTGAGGCTAAAATTAAATGTAAATTAACAAAGGTCCCAATTCTTTTTTAAGCTTCTTTCCTCTCAGACAATCAGTGCATGCTATTTTGTTTGGAAAAGGTAATGTACTTATAAACCGTACAGGTTCACATATTTATTTTTATTTTATTAGTCCAGTATAGGTTTGATGAGATTCTGTCATCAGATAAAGAATGTGGTGGTATAGTTAAAGGAAGTCAAAATTAAATTTGTAGAAAGGCATATATAAACAAAGAACCCCCTTGTGGGTATGCACTTTGAAAGAAGAAAATTGAAAGCTCAGGAGCTAAGAAAGCAGCAAGCCTATCCTTGAGCATACTTTAAGTCTAAAGACAAGGGAAGAAAGAAAACAAGACAGAAAATCCAGGTTAGAGTCCTGGACATATATATATATATATATATATATACTCATTATTTTGGATTTAGTTAATAAGAATCTTTAAATAAAATGTCCTTGTGATAGTTAACTTTATGTGGTTTCACAACAAGGCTACGGTGCCGTTTTTTGCTTAAGCACCAGTCTAGATGCTGCTGTGTCAATAATTTTTAGATGTAAACATGCTTAAATAAATAGATTTTGACTCAGCTAAATAACAGACTTGCCCTGAGTGGGTGTTATGGTTGAGCACAATAACGTCAGGCAGCTGTTATGGTGTGGGACTGGAATCAAATATAAATAGATGACACAGTGAAAATATGTAACTGTGACTCAGGCTTGTGATCACTAATGCAAGTAATGGAGAGCTACATGTTCTGGGAGCAAACTGAAGGTTCTATGAGCTGGAATGTTCTGCAGGCATCTATTTATGGTCAAAATTTATCAGAACCCCTTAAGAGTCCTAAATAAAGAGGGAGAGAGAAAATAGTAGAGCTGAATTCAATAAGGAGTAAAGATTATTCAGGAAGATGACTGGAAGATAGAAAAAAGCCACTGCCATGACCTTTTCCAAATTTTTTTTCTTCTGGTGTTTAATGCAGATATAGTCTAAATTTTTTAAATTTATCTGCATTTGACTGTAATTCCATGCTCATGATTCCTTCTTACTATTGCCTGTTAATCTGACTACATCTTGGTAATCAATTTTCTTTCTCCTGCATTACAAAATATACTTGTAGCTTTTTTCCATTCTTCTCAAACTCTAAATTATTTTTCAATTTTTTCCACATACACTTTCAGAGCAATAGAAACTATTTGGCCTACATCTTTTCAACCATTATAAAGTTCTATTTTCTTCCCATAAAAAGTGGTTTCTTTAGTGAATCCATTCTGGATTAATCCATGCTTATAGTCATACAATGTTTCCAACATTAATTTTATTTCCTGTCTTCAGTTTTCTCTATTATAACTTTCCTGTCAATATTTGAATGTGCAATATGCCCTTTTTTACCTGCTCACCTAACTCTCCTTCAGGTATAGGTTTCTTTCCTTGTTTTTTTTTTTGTTTTTTTTTTGTGTGTGTGTGTCTCCATTTACATATTTAAATTACTGTATTGTGAAAGAAATAGAAGTTTAAAGGCATCACATAGTATTTTGCCAAAGAATAGATCCTTTCTCATTAAACATACCAGTGTTTATGAAGGATCTACAAAGGCAAAGCCTAATAGAATTATTTTTAAATTATTATTAAATTTTGCTGGATGACAGATAGATAGATGATAGATAGATGATAGATAGATAGATAGATAGATAGATGATAGATAGATGATAGATGGATAGATAGAGAGATAGATAGATAGATAGATAGAACAAGAGATAGATTCATAAAGTAAACAGATAAAAATGACCTAACATAAGTGACCAAAGGGATCATCAGGTAACAAATGGTGTGGAGCATGTGAAATATGGACAAGATGTATCAGTGTTGCTTTCTATCTCTACCATAAATCAACATCTGGAGAAGTCACCGAGCCTGTGAAGTGAGGAAGTCTTATCTCCTGAAATCCAGGTGGCTCTTTCAAACTGTTTCTCCATATCCCTCTTGGATGTTTCACTGAAACCTCTGAACAGCAAGTCACAAACTGAAATTATGATTCCCTCCCCATTGAAAAAAGAAGATCAAGTCGGTCTTTAAGGCCTTCCTCTGCAATTGTGAGACATGATAACATAAAATTTTCATCAACCTGAGTCAGTGATTGGCAACAATAGATACGACTCACAATTGTATGACTACAATATAGATTTTTAGATATAGCCAATAAAAATGCAGCACCCCTATAAATTTTAATCTCAAATAAACAACAGATGCACTTAAAGGATGAATATATCCCAAATATTAAATTGGACATAATTTACACTAATTGTGTGTAAATATATAATGCTATTATATTATGTAAAAAAATTACTATTATAATTTTGGCTATCTGGTTTTCAAGAGTAATTATATGTCCAATATTTTATCTGGTAACTCTGTCTATAGTGGGTATACAGATTACATTAAAACAAAACTTTTTTTTTGTAAGCCATTGAGGGATACATTTGTTTCAACATAATCTCCCTTATCCTGCTAATAAGTGGCATCCACTTACAAAAAACAAAGGAAAGCATGTGATCAAATGTTCTTGCCTGGTGTTTCAACCTTCACATGTATTCCTTCCTGCAATGAATATTAATACTTTAAACTACAAGAAAAAGTATTGCCTATCACTGGCAAATAATGCAAAATACTGCCGTAAAATATTACTACTATTTCCATGATAAATTTTGGGAAATCTACAAATAAAATCAATCATGAAGGACTAAAGAAAACTTATAGCAATCCACTTCCCCCAAAAGACTTTTGAAAGGAAGATTAAAATATAACACAAGCTAATGTCTCACGTAGATATCCAGCTCACGTAGATATCATAAATTATACATATATATATGACTCTGTGTCAGAAAACACGTAGGTATGTGATTGGAGAAAAGGTAGCTCTGAACTAGAATGTATCTGAAGAAAGTGGTGTGTCTTCCAAGTTTTCCCTGCAGTACTTCCTGAACCATATCAGGACAGAGATGTTAATCTAAAGAGCCAAGCCAGTGTTTTTATCTGCTTTAACAACATTGCCCAGTGTAAAAATGAGAAAAGCAAACAGTGCCCAGCAAAAGGAATAGTGTGAGAACACATTGCATGCCTTGAAATTTGCAATGTCTGGTGTGATATTCCCAAAACTGATCCCCTTCATCAGAGTAGGTGGTTCCAGCTGAGAGTGAATTCTTTAACTCCCCCAAATTTGTATGTGGAAACTCTAATCTCCAATATGATATGTGGAGTTAGGGTTTGTGGGTAGGAAGAATCATTCCACCATGAGAGTAGATACCTCATGAATGGAATTAGTACTCCAAAACAAGAGATAAAGATCTTTCCCTCACCTCTCTCCTCCTATCTATGTGATGATGCAGTTAATAAAGTAGCTCCCTGTAAACCAGGAAGAAGGTCTTCACCAGAAACTTAGGAATGCAATCATACTAGCATCCTGGTCTCAGGACTTCCAGCCTTCAGAACCGTGGGAAATGTATATTCATTCTTTCAGTTACTCTTTTTTTTTTTTTTCCCCCCTTTGGTACCAGGAACCAAACTCACGACCTTGCGCTTGCCAGGCAGGAACTTTGCCACTGAGCTAAATCTCCAGCCCCTCTTTCAGTTACTCTTGTGTGTGGTAGTCTGATACAACAGCTTATTTAAGACAGTAGAGAGAAGAAGTGTAAAATACCTTTCCAAAAAATAATTGAAATAAGAAAAAATAATCTTGGAAGGGTAAATGATGTTACTGCATTAGAAATGTTGAATTGCCACATTTTAAGTGCAGCACTTTTCTAAAATTTATCTGTAAGTTCAACACAATTCTAAGTAAAATGAAAATACATATTGTAAATGCAGCACTCTTCCAAAACTCATCTGTAAACTCAGTAAAATTCTAAACAAAATGAATCTACAATGAGAGGGGAAAGAATTCATAAAATTGTTTCAGACTTAAAGGAACATATATATAATAGCATAAACAGACAATTCTGAAAAGAAAAACCAAAAATGAAGACCCTCCTTTCCAAATTCAAAGACATTTTACACATTTATAATAAATACAGTAGTCATAATATTGGTCTGGAAAGACACAAAGAACCATGTCCTGACTAAAGATTCTTTCCAGCCTACTAATGATTTATCCACAATATAGACAATATGGGAGAAATACCTGGAAATAAAATATTAAGGTAAAAAAAACAGGAAAAAATGAGAAGAGATATGAAATAAACTACCCAGAACAAAAATGTTTCCTTTTATTCATACAATCAAATTATATTCAGCAATTAAAAGAAATGAAATATTGATCCAAGATACAACATGAGTGAATCCTAAAAAAGGGGTGCTGAATTAAATAATCTATATGAAAGAAGGCCATACAATATATGGTTCCACTTATATGTAAGTATCTAGAGTAGGTAAATCAAAAGGGATACAAAGCAGATTTATGGGTATCAATCAGGTCTGGAAGAGTAGAAATAATGACTGCTAACACATGTAAGGGTTTGGGGGAGGATGCTGAAATGTTCTGGAATTAGACCAGGGGGACTGATGCACAACTTTGTAAATCTATTTCGTTGTTCATTACATACCACGACACTGTACACTGTAAAAAGGATGAACTTTATGGCATATAAGTTATCTTGATAAAACTGGCACTCCATTGAGCTTTTAGTACCATATCTCCCAGAGTTAAAAATATTAACAATTTTACAACTATGGAGTCAAAAAGAATTTATGAGCTTTATGTAAGTACAACATATTTTATACTGAAAGAAATAAGGACAGAAATTAGTAACTGTGGATTGCAAAAGAGATAGCATTCTGCCAGTTTCATTTTTCAAATAGATTTTAGTAGCATAGAAAAATAATGGAAGAATAAATATTTTTTCATATTATGAACCTTAAATAAAATGAACCAACTTTAAATTAAATTTTTTCTTAAATTATGGCAGATTAATTGTGACATTTATTGAATACAGATTTTGTGCCAATTGGCTTTCAGAAGTTCTTATTCTGTACACTATGTTTCTTTTGTTTTCAGATTAATACCCCTGAGGGAGAAATGGGGGGTCTGTTATTTTAGAAAGATTAAAGATTGATTTTTAAAGCACTCTTCACCTTTATTAGTTTGATTAAAACAATTATCTGAAAATACCCAAAGCAGCTTTTTCTCAGGTACATTTTTTGTGGTGTTCAACTCGGGTTATTGATCTTATTCTTCATTGTTATTTTTCATAACACAATTCAAGCAAATTCAGTTGCCTCCTCAAGTGGTTTTGGGGTATAATTAGAAGAATCTGATTGACATTCTAATAATTATCATGTCAATAAATGGTATTTAGTACATTTTCTAGGGAGACATTAAAGTTCAAAATGTATTCAGTTGGCTTAGTTATTCAAGTCACAAAGGCCTTCAAAATAAGAGAAGCTAGAGTGTTTATTCTAACAGTTCAGTGGCCTACAATCAAGTAAAATGCCCAGTAATGAAATTTAGAGTCTAGCAAATTGTGCTCTTTTTTAAAAATCATATATATGCAGTGTACCTTAGCCTTCACATAACACAAACACACATACACACACACATGTCTTGTGTTTATACTGTTTTGTAACTTAACATTTTTCTTTTACCTCATTGTATTTCAAAAAGATATGAATTAAATAGCTGGTCTCAGAAAATGTCACAAATATAACCTATCTTTTTATACACTCTTACCAACTGGATTATTTTGCAAAGAGGAGGTATAGCAGCATTTCTGTCTACTTTAGGTCAAATGGTTTAGTTTAGTTGTTCACAGACTATACACAGTCATCATTTCTAAAGTGCCTTCCATCTATGGTAGAGTCTTTGAGATAATATATATGTGTAAAGGAAGGAATATGGATACATCACCGGTGAGTAGTGGGATAGTATGAGCAGCTCTCCAGTTCCACCTATCAAGAACCTCTTTATCTTTTGCTCCCACATTACTTGGCACAAGACAAATTAACTATCACAGTGGACATTTTAATCAGAATAGTTTTAGGTTCTTAAAGTTACTTAACTTTCTAAAGAAGTGTGTCCTAAATTGGACCACCAAGAATCCCATGGAACATTACAGAACTGACCACTGGAGAAGCCACTCTCTCTGAGGCTGCTACTTCATTGTGATGCAAAACAGAAGGAAAAAGACTCAGCACCTGTCTCTGGGGAACCTAAAGAATGGATGTGGGGCTGAGGATTTAGCTCAGTGGCACAGCACCTGCCTGGCAAGTGCAAGGTCATGAGTTCAATTCCCGGTACCACAAAAAACAAAACAAAAAAAAGAATAAATGTGGACAGTTGTTTCAAAAAAAAAAAGTCTTACATTTTCCTGACGTTGTTTGCCAACAGGAACACTCCAATGAGCAAGATGGCTGCTTTATTAACTGATTATTACAAACTTTACTGGAATTTAATGTGAGGATCTACTTCACTGAAAGAGATCACTGGAGTACAAAATTTTGTTTATCAGCTTCCACAAACAGGAAGATTGGAGTGAATGATGAGGAATAAATCCACAGTACCCCCTTGAGCCTCACTTGGGGAAAAGAACTTCTCTTCCCTGTGCAATTTATTACATCCAGTGTCACTGTTCACCTTCTCTCTCCCAGCACAGTGATGGGTCCATAATGGATGTGGCCAACTACAAGATCTGATCACCCTCTTTATTCTTACTGTAGTTCCAGATATACAAATCACTCTCCAGGAGTTTTCTCACAAACTTGTGAAGGATGCCACAAAATGGCCATGTTATTACTAAATTGCTGGTATAGATGACTGACAGACTCTTAGTAGTCATTGGATGTCCATGTGAGAGGATTAATTCAAAGAGAAATAAAGAGGTTAAGACCAGATTACCCCTTCTGAGCCTTTTAGTGCAGGGGTGTGTGTGTTTGCAACAAGGGGGGGAAAGAAGAGAGAGAGAGAGAGAGAGAGAAAGAGGGAAAGAGAGAAAGAGAAGAGAGAGAAGGAGGCACAGAGAAGGTGAGGGAGATTGATGTATCATGGGTACTTGGCTCAAGTGCTTTCATGGGCTGAGAGCTGCCACCATCTACATCCACAAGGTGGCCAACCTGGAAAGCCCAAATTAACCTGTGATTTACCTTCTGAAACAATTCTTCCTATTTTCTACTTTTCCTATATTATCTGGGAGCAAGATCTGTTACTCAAGTCAGACTCTAGGAAATGTTTTCCTTTATGTAGTTTCAGTTACCCATAGTCAACTATAGCTCAAAATCATTAAATGTCTAATTCCAGAAATAAACCATTCATAGATTTTAAATTACTTAAACTGTATGCTCTTTTATGGATCAGAACAAAATCTTGTACATTTCCATAGCCTCCCTCCCTGGTATACCAATCATCCTGTCCAGAATATCCATCTGTGTACATCACCCCTTTATCATTTAAAACAATCTGCTTGTGTTCAAGTAACTATTATTTTCTTAAAAAACTAACTGTTCTGTTTTATTGTTATTGTTAATCTCTCACTGTGCTTACCATACATTAATCTTTATTGTTGCTATGTTTAGAGAAAGAATATAATCTATACAAGCATTGGTTCTATCTACTATCACTTTTAGAGCACATCTTCTGTGGATCAAGAGGGAGTACTGTTTTCTCTTGACTAGATTTCTGGATGTGAGTATATTCCTACTTTTTTTCCTTATCTTCTCTCTTGCTGGCTTTATTTTACTTCTTGAAATACCTTCAGATATCCAAAATGGAAATCCAATTATGTTAATTTGCTACCTAGGATTCTAACTGTTTCCCAGTTTCTTCAAATAAAAACCTGAATACCGTAACATGAACTCTAAGGTCCTTTACAATATAAATCTTATCTACCTTCTACCAAGCACTTCCATTTTATTAGAATGTCAATTCCTCAATTTTATCATAGTTTCACCTTCAAGGCTTAGCACATCTACTTAAATCTGGCAAACTTATCTTTTAAGTAAATTATTTCTGGTAAACTCATCTTTTTCCAATGTATGTGGATAAATTCTATTTAGACATTCAAGTCATTGCTTTTTTTTTTATCAAAACACTCTCTTCTCTTTTAGTTTAGATTATATACTCACATTTTTTTTAAAGAGAAGAATATATTTATTGGAGGAAAGAAAGCTTCTCTCTGAGAGAAAGGCAAAGGGGACCTGAGTGGTTTGCCAAGGAACCTGTCTTTTCTAAGGACTTTTATAGAGCAAACCACGAGGTGAGGCAGGTCCAAGATGGGAAACACAGGAACTTCAAGGTGGGGATGTGGGACAAAACTATGGTTGACCAATAAGATTATATTTTTTCAGGTAAAGTTGATTAAATTAGGATCAAATGGGGAAGCAAGTCAACTGACAAGTGGAGATGAACACAGAATAAGGGTTTTTCCTATAGGGGGTTGGCTTAGTGGCTTTTCCTGGCTATCTCAAGGTAATGGTTACCTACATAGAATACCAATTGATGATGCCCATCCCGAGGGAGGTGTGTGGGTACATTTGCTTAATCTTTTGTTTTGAGGTCTGGCCCACAGCTGCAAGGTATCTTGTTTTCCATACTGGCTCCCTCGCGGACCCAGCCCTGTCTGACTGCCTACATTATTTCTATTTAACTCAGCTGCCTCCAACATTCCCCCCTCTGAAGAAGTAACCCAAACTGCCATGAGGGAATAATGGGCAGCGATGGTTCTGGCTTCTTCAGGATGAAAGGGGTCATAGTTGTTGATCAGCAGTCAGAGATACTCGCCAGAGGTTCTATCTAAAGGCCCTCAGTAGACACCAGGCATTTTCATCTTGGGTAGGAATATAGCTTTAAGTCTGGAGGAGACAAAGCCAAACAAACAAGTTGCATGGGCCAAATAATAAGATCATCAGGATGTTTTTGAATCCAGTCAACAAAGATTTTTACTAAGAGAAGCCAGTAATGACTTTCATAAAGAGGAAATGGGTAAATTCTAGGGAGTATGAGTCCGACATATCATTGATCTCATCTAATACCTTGAACAGCTAGTGATAGTAAACTCTTTTAGAACACTGCCTTTTCCTATGTAGATTTTGTCTTTAGCATCTTATTTCTGAGATTACTATTCAATGTTGACTTCATCCCCTCCCTGACAAGAAAAAAATTGGAAATCTTTTGTAATCTACTCCCTTACTTACCTCACATGACTGTTGATCAAATGTTAACTGAGCACCTGAAGTTCCAGGTGCCATTCTTTGCATCTTCAATACATCAATAAATTAAACAGGCATAAGGGGAAGATGCATCATAAATACAATATGTCAAAAGAGGAGCAGAGAGTAGACTTTGGCAGGATGGTCGTTGACATACCATGGGAGCAGGGAAGCTGGAGATAGATCACACTGTGGGACAGAGCAAGACCAGCCTCAAGAACACAGAGCGCCTGAGGAAGTCGCATGAATGAGCTGCTCTAGTCTCAAGAACGCTGGGTGCCTGAGGCAAGCCATGTGGATAAGCTATTAGGCGGAGCAGTTTCATAAGACATTTACCATTCAACTCCCCAATGTATAGATAAATGTGCCACAGCTATTGGGGCCCTCCCTCCTCCTTCCTTCCTTCCTTCCTTCCTTTCTTCCTTCCTATCAGGAGAGAGGGCTCAATCTGGCCTCAGTTTCCTGTATTCTGGTTCTTGTCTTTTTTCTCCATCCTCTCACCGTCCTCACCTTGGAAACACGGAGAGCTGTGTGAGAGGCAGCACCCCACAGCCACCATTCAAACTGCAGTTCCACCACTTCCTAGCTCTGTAAAGATCACAAGTTCCTTAGCTCTGTGTCTAGTTCTTAAATTATAGAACAAATAATAGTATTTGCTTCAAACATTTCTACGAAAGTTAATTACTCAATATTGGCAAAGAATTGAGAATAGTTCCAACACATAGCAAGTGTCATGTAAGGGTTTATTAAATAAAAATATGTATTAATTCTTATATTGGAAAGAAGTCTATTCTATGCAACCACGAAACAGAGTAAAAGGAATTAGGAATACAAAATGGAGGAGATCAAACAATAAAAGAGAATAAAAATTAATTTTAAAAACAGAAATGATACAGAGCTTCACTAAACAAGATGGTAGAAATTCAACAACGGTTACTCTACTGCACATTGTTGTCTTCAAATTAGTTGTTCAGATTACCAGATATAAGCATGGAAAACTGATTAAAAAATTAAACATTAACTGTTTCTTTCAATAAACCATTAGACATCAGCAGTACAATTATCCTAGCTATCCTCCTGTATCATTTTTTATTATTTTTGCTTGTTTTGTTTTTGTCCATGTTGTTGTTATTTTGTTATTGTTTTTTATTCTCTTTAAAATAAGAAAATGGAGGAGAAAAGTGACAATTTCCATACAGTGGTCAGGTAGGCCTAATGAAAGGGCAACATTAGAGCAATAAGTGGAAGACAATTCAAAATAGAAACATTTTAAATCAATCACAAGTGTAATTTCTAGATTTTAAAGAGTGTCTCAGAATTTGGGTACTATGAAGAAAATAGTAAACTATGTAATAAGTACATTAATGAATATGTGGGACTGGGTAGTTAGCAAATAAAAACAGCAGGTAATTTTCACAGAAAAATTATAAGCTTCTGTAGGATTTCAAAGTATTCATTTTTCCTCACCATCCTGCTGGCCCAGTGAGACTGGAGCACGAAAGAATTTTCAAGTATGATCCTGGCAGACAGCTGCAATTCAGTCCTGTCATAAAGGGAGGAATTCCTTCTGCTTAAGGAGAGGAGGTCACATGAGACAGAAAGACAACTTGGTCAGGAGAGCAGTTAAAACACACACTCTAAATAAACAAAACTTCTCTTTCTTCTTATAGTAACACTTTAAAACATTTTTATTAGTGGAAGTGTGAAGCATTTGTCTACCCAATTTCCAGCGAATAAAACTGCTATTCAAGATTGTATTTAATTTAGTACTTCACATAAATGAATTGTTAATCACTCTTCTCTTTTTTTCTTGTGTGGATTACTGCACTGACATTGATTCTGGAAACAATGATGATGATAAGGATGGCATGGAGGAAACTGATTAAAATGGATAATCTGAAAGAAAACCAGATCATATGTAACAGAAGATATAGAGCAAAAGGAAAGGGAGAAGGAAGGAGAAATGGAAGGAATGTCAGTTCCAGAATCCCACCTTGAATTCCTTTGACCATATATTGCCCTTTTCTTTGTCAAACGTCATACTAATCATCCCTAAAAGCACACACATCTATGAATCACTTTAATACCATGCACTCATCAATGCGGAAGAACAGGCAATTTCTGCCCTATTTCCAGCACTAATTTGAAGGAAGCTAGAAGTATTAAAACTGATATTACTTCTCTTCTCATTAGGCAGAGACTATGCCTTTTCTATTGTCTGATTGGCATTGAAAGATAAATTACACTCTGATGCAATATTAGAAGGGTACATTCTTCTCTGTTAAAGTCCTATCTTTATTTAACAAATATTTATGGTAAAACATTTTTCATAAATATTTCATAAAATTTATCTTATTTTATACACTCATTTATAAAAATTATTAGGCACTTTTCCCCAGCAGAAATGAAGCCTGTCTCAAACACATTATTGGCTAAAATGTAGAAAACTCACAGCTAGAAAGCAATGGACCAGACAATTTTATTTTTATAATCTATGTCAGGCTAAAGATAAATTCAGAGTGCAAAATATGAAATTTAAAATCTCATTGGCCATTGTAAAAATAATAAAGCACCTCCATTTCACCTCCCGCACTTTTTGAAAATCATATTTTGAATGCATCTCACCAGTTCAAGAGGAAAGGAGAAGTGATTTTCAATGCTATTTTTAACTCTCCAGCAATTGCTTCACAGGAAGAATATTAACATGTTGGCAAGAATAAGTGAAAGAAATGTTTCATTCCTTTGAATGGCATTATTTTCAAAATCTAGAAAAACAATGTCTAATCTTACAAAGAAAGAAATATGCAGGTATTGCGATGGTAAGTCTTAAGGAATTATTCTGTATTAAGAAACAGCGTATCAAGGATAGAGGATGCTTCTATTTCACTTATTCTGTAGTAATTTTCCTGTTGCTTCAAGAGGCACTATGAAACTTAATTTATAAATATGTCTTCTCTATATAATTAAATTAGAATACAAAATGATTTCTACTCACATAAAGAATACAATAAAAATACATGAATTTAATTTTCCATGTGGCATAATTCAACAAACACTTTATTCTCCAGAAATATCTTGATATTATGATGACTGGGAGAAAATCATCTTACTGTGAGAATTAGAAAGGAATAATTTTCCCCTTCTTGTCTGAGCCCTAGAAATCTGTTAACTATATTATTAGGATAAGAAGTCTATTGACACAGCTCAATTTTGAAAGATCAGGAGATAATTAGGACCACAAATCACTCTCATCTGATAAAATGTACTTATATACAAGTCATTACTCTAAATATTTTCTTCAGACATAATCTTTAGTGCTATATATCCTGAAATCATCCATCTTTGTGAGGTGAAGTGACTGTCTAAGAATCTTTAGGACAACATTTGCTCTTGTAGCTGTAAACCCACATTAACATGAAGTCAAAGAGACACATGCATTGATGCCCTGGGTCTGTATGGTCCTGCTTCCAGTGAGTTCTGAAAATGTTAGAAGACTAGCAGATTAAATAGGTCATTAAATCATTGGAGCAGAGCTTTTCTAAGACACACACTTTTTATTTAATTTTGACAGAACCTTATCTCAAAAACAACTGAGATTTTAGTAGGTACTATGCTAGCATATTCCACCATTCCAACTACTTGATGGAGAAGAGTGTAAAGATATGACATGCAATAAAAATGCATTTTTAAATTTTTGTACCAGTTAAAATTATGTTAGATTTAAATTATGTAAAGAAAAGTAAGCATGACATGGAAGCATATTCAAGAGAAGGAAATATTTCATGCATGTGATTTGACTCATAACCTATAATTATATAAAAATGATTTGATTCCACAAAAACTCTACATCATAATTTTTTCTACTCTTAAGCTTTTCATTATTTTTTAAATTATGACTTTAAGCTTACTAACCTTTTGGAAGCAGAGGGCTAGGGATTTAGCTGGGGGCTGGGGACTTAGTTCAGCGGCACAGCACCTGCTTGGCAAGCACAAGGTCATGAGTTCAGTTCCTGGTACCAGAAAAAAAACATTTTAGAAGCAAAGATTCCATCCCTGTAATGGGTTTCAGAGAATAGATAGAAGAAGGAAGCAAGGGTATGAAAACACCACGAGAGATCTAAAGAGAAGGAATATTCAAGAGACTATCCTCTGTGAATTCTGATATTCAGAGAGTTGATTATTGCTAACTAGTTTTCCAGTTGCTGAAAACAATACCAGACACTCACAGTTTAAGTGAGAAAAGGTTTAGAAGCTCATAGTTTGGGGAGATTCAGTCCATGATCCACGGTCCCAAGGCAGAAACATCATGGCAGAAGGGCAAGGGAGAGCAAAGCTGTTTCATTCACTGCGGCCAGGAAGAACAGCAAGAGAAGTGTTCCAGAATGTAAGGTGCAGGGGCTGCGGATTTAGCTCAGTGGCACAGCGCCTGCCTGGCAAGCACAAGATCATGAGTCCGATTCCCGGTACCTGAAAAAAAAAAAAACAAAACAAAAAACAGAATGTAAGGTGTAAGGGATGAGACCTAGATCCCAAGGACACACCTCCATAGACTAATCAGACAAGCCCAAATTTTGTGTCATCAATCCCCAGGTTGATTTCCAAAGGCAGTTAAGTTGAAACTCCATCTTAACCACCACAGAAGTAATTCCAGAAAATGTGTAATTCAAATCAGAACTTAAAATTGAAGACACAGAAAGTTAGGGAGAAAAGTGGAAAGAAAGGCATGAAAAATTTGACTATGAAACTTTCAAAAACACACTCCAGCAAACCATACAGTGGCTGATGCATAAACACTAAACAAGTATTTGTTAAATCAATGGCTATCATTGAAGTTATTGTTAATTTCAAATGCATCTATTAAAAATATTTGTTTGCAAGAGAATCAGAGCAATTGAACATGAGAATTCATGGAAGTTGTTAGAAGAATATGGGGCCACACAAAGAAGAAGAAAGAAATTCTGATGAGACTTCCAAACGATGCGAATGAGCACCTAAGGAGCAACCATGAAGGGGAGCACTGCCAGAGCACCACTTTGAGAACCAAGGAACACTGTCTTTAAATTTATCCACTCAGACTTCAAATTTATGTAGCGAGCAAGTGCCTTTGATCTAGTTGGGTCAGGAATTAGCCCTTTGAATGAGGATGTACCTCATGTCTTGTTCAAAAGCAGAAAACTGGTTACCTAGATGAACATGTGTTAATAAAAGATGCCAGATAAATAATACGGGGTTATTATAACACCTTTCTTTGCATTCCATGAGATTTTTAAGCACATGACATCATTTAATTCCCTCCACTAATTAAGAAAACTAAACCCCAAGCACATGTGAAGGGATGAGAAGTTACCTGCTCAAATACCCTTTCGGTGCCCACCACATGCAAGCAGCTGGTATACATCTATTTCACATTTATTCAGAACAAGTGTTAAGATTTTGGTGAAATGCAAAAGAAACCCTTGTCAAAAGCTATACAATTTTCAGTTAAAGAATTTAGTGAATACAAGATTTTGAGGTTAGTTATTAGAATAAAAACGTTGGCAAAAATATGAGGTAACTTCAACCTTTTGAAATGCTCTCCCCTAAAGACCCAGGGCCCACATAAACCACGAGTTCTTCATGCATTGTTGAGTGCACAGAAAATGTAGGATTCCCCGAAGGGCAAAGAATAAACAGTTATCTGAAAAGAAGTGACAAGTGAAAAAGGAAGCCAGAAGTGCTCCAAAGATGAAAGCCAGCAAGCAGGCCTCAGGGATTTGTTGGTTAACGATCAATCACAAGGGAAAACAGAGAATAAGCCTTGGGACCGTAAGGAACGCTGCGTGACAGTCATAAAGCCAAGAATCCAAAAGACTAATCTTCACTGAAAGGCTGGACTCAAAAAAGTTGATCCATTAGAAACGGACTCCATCAGGGAATGCTGTGTCTTGTTCAGAATACAGACGAAATAAAGATAACGTTAGTAACACTATTTTCCGCGGAAAAACTGTAACCAAATATTTCACAAAAAATGCAGTATTGGGTTTCCATGAGCTACTACTATGGGAGGTGATGGATACATATGTATTCACATATATGTATTTACTGTAGAATTAAAATGGAGTGATAATATTTCAGACCAACAGGTATGAGAAAATGATAAAAATAATCATGAAAAAATAATACATGGAAATTTGGAAAGTTTTAAAATTTTACTTAAAAACTGAAACATGTATAAAATAAGATAAAAGAAAAAGTCCTAATTAGTAATCAGAATGTATCAAAAAGAATACATTTATCAGTTAAAAAGTGAATGTTGGGGGGTTACTGAGAATCAAACTCAGGACTTTGTGCTTGGCAGGCAGGTGCTGTTCCGCCGAGCTATATCCCTGGCCCTAAAACTGAAAGTTATTGTCCAATATGGGATTTGACTTTATTTCACTTAACCAGTATTAATTTAGCCTACTACTCCTAAGTGGCTGGCAGACTCGAAATATCTAAGTCCCAAACTAAAACCTTTGTTATTCACAGCATTGAGAACAGCACAAATATCAGCATATTTGTGTCCGTTTCCCTTGCCCCCTGGTCCCACAGGTCTGACATGACGCAATCCTTATGAACGTGATGCAAAACTGCTTTGTCCTAGAGGAAGATATGACCTCATATCTGAAGGTTACTCTCTGGAAATCCCAGGAAATGAACTTGACTACCATTATCTTCTTGGCATGCCTGCAAAAATTTATAGGACCACTCTGGGTTCATGGTGGGTTGTACCTACCCAAAATGTATTCCTTCCTGCACCATGTTGTTTGCAGGTCAAAAATTTTCACATGAACATGTCACTGCCAGCCATTTTGATTAATCTTACCAGTAAAGGCTGGAACCTAATCCAAGATTTACTCAAATATGTAATTAAGACTACCATAAGCTAAATCCAAGCAACAGGAAAAGGCTAGTCTGCGTAATTGATCAAAAATGTGTCTCAAACTCACAGACTTTCCAAATGTGAAAAAGTCATAGTGGGGGCAAATAGGTCATATTTGAGGCCACCAAGATATATTCTAAGTCTCATCTTGTATTCAGTATGATTTACAGCGTAGGTGAACTTTCTGACCTTTGGTGTTATTGTCAATAATTGCACAGCCAAGGAGCGGCCAAAAGCAAACCCATCCCTAATGGAAAGACATTCAACAGCCTGCAGTTTCCCCACATACAGGTATATAGCCTGGAGGATAACAGGTTATTCCAGGTCAGAGCTTATGGTTAACTTAACTTGGTTTAGTTAAGCCACATGGGATATCTCCAAATAAGTACATCCTCTCTTGTCCTCATGCCAAAAAAAATAGACTGCTCAGGTTTCAGGAAATGCATCTAAATTTTTATTCACTGGATTGAAATAAGATTGAAGTGGAGGTGAGAGCGTTTCCACAATGGAAGAGGGTGAATCTCCACATCCCGGAGCTACAGTTAGTGACATTCGAGGCATTAGAATATTCTAGGGTCTGTCAAGTCTGCAATACTTTTTTCTCTTAGCACATGGACAGAGATGACAGACAAGCACAACTGCTGGATCCTGATTGTTTTAACAGGCTGGTTTGCAATTTGGAGGGCAGAGGTTTAATTATTTCCCATTCCCCAAAGCTCTCAGGTTCTCAAATACTTTCTTCCCAGCACTGTACATAAAATAAGTACATACCTACTTACATGTACTCTTCATGTACATAAAATAAGTATGTGTCTTCCTAGAAACTATAGCTTTTCACTCTTTCTCAAATCATCTTGTGTTTATACTCAAACCTTTCTTCAGAAAAGTCAAGTGCAAAAAGGACAAGGCCATTTTTATAAAATGTACAGAGATTCACTATCCTCCACCTTGGCCTACATGGGTAACTAACTGTTACTCAGCCAAGTTGTAATTATCTTTCTGATGTAAGATTATGTCAGTCCAACAAAGAATCAAACTTAGTTTCAACTCCTGTTGTCTGTCTGTGTCTGTCTGTCTGTCTGTCTCTCTCTCTTTTTCCCCAACTCTCTCTCTCCCCTACTGTCTCCTTTTTTGATTGTTTGAAGTATTCCAATCTCTGTAAATTGAGACAATTTTAGCATTCTTTTCTAATTTAGATCCCTCTAATGATTTCCTTTTGTCTAGTCTTATTTTTTAATACTTTCAACACAAAGTGAGAAGCTGCTATCATAATAAGCCTCATTTTATTTTTCTCCAAATTTAGCTAACACTGTTCATGCTTTTCTATTAAAACATGAGTTATTTGTTTTAGGAAGTGTCCAATCAATTTCTTTCTTATTGATTGTTCTTTTATTTATTTTTGGTGCAGTACTTATTTACCTTTTAAAAGGTATTTAATTTTGCACACAATTTTTCACAGAAATGAAAATATGACTTCTCATAATAATTATTATGGAATTCATTATATTAATAGATTTTTCTTAATTTATTCCATCTGGGGATTACTGAAATAAATCATACTCAATCTTTCTTTATAAATTTTAATGTGCTGTTACATCTATTGGTTAATATTACTTTCAAATATCTGCAATAGTATTTGCATAATTGAAGTTGATCTGCAGTTACTTTTATTCAAAATCATTATTGGGTTTCGATATTAATGTTATGCTTGCATATTTTATGATAGATTCAGGAATAAAATAAACCCTATATATAATGCATAGAGAAGGAATTTGTACATAAATTGGTTGTATGATTTGGAAGGACTAGAGTAGCTCAAGAGAATGTAGCATAAAAGAAAATTCAATTCCTGCAAGCAGTGAACAGTTCCTCTGAAATCATGGGGTCTCACATACTCTTTTGTCCAGTAGGCAGTGCTGCCTTTGCCAGGATCTGCGCTGGCTAAGCAGGGAATTAGGGACTTGTGTTCCCAGGCCTTTAGTCTTTGGAGCTGGAGCTGTCATTGTTATTATCCTGAGAGGCAACATTGCTGCTACTGCCATAGTCATGATATAAGCAGACACTACTACAAAAACGGAAGACAAATTCCTGGGCCTCAACCCACTACTCATGAAAGGCAGAGTTTGTATTTTTTCCTAAAACAGAGATTTAAAAGCAGTTTATGTTAACCCTTACTCTTCTCTTGGCCTACAGATGCCCAATAAGTAACTAAGCACATAACAAAGCTTGACTTCATTTGTAAAACTCTGTACCAAATCCTTCTCAATTCTGCATATTGGCATGGTAACGATTTGGGGGATGTCTGGAGGCTTCCTTCCAGAGCCTCAGAACTAGAACTGAAAATTTAATGATCAAACAAACCCCAGAAAAGCATAGCACCCCATAAAACTGATTTCTGTTATTTTGAGAGAAGACCAGTCTGATTCTCTTGGTTAGAAGGTGTACCATTCAGCTGCCACTCAAGCTGGAGTTCTTCCCTGTCTGCCCGCACCTTCCAATTAAAGTTTTTCTCATTCAACTCACACCTTTACTATAGTTTTAACCTACATTATCACTACAGTGAGGACCTACACTAGCAGAAACACTAGACAAAAGAGGAAGATAAATACTGTAATTCTACTCCTAAACTTATCAGATCTTCCACAAGCATGCTCAATTTATAGAAGGAGATTAGAGATCTTTTATTTGATATGAGTGTCTGGGAAGAATAGGTTGCGGAGTCTCAGGATCTGCAGTACAAAATCAGTCAATCACACGATGGCAGAATGGAAGTGATTGAGATAACTTAAACCACTGAAGAATTTGGAGTTTGTTTTTTTGTGTGTGTATACTCCTCACCCTCTTCCCATTCACTGCAACTATTTAGGATAACTAGGTTACCTCATTTATTGTTTTGTTTGCACTGCATTGTCAGTGTTTTATTTTTCTGAGACAAGGTTTTACTAAGTTGCTCAGGTGAGCCTCGAAACTGGGTTCATCCTATGATAGCCTCCCACGCAGCTAACATTACAGGCACGTGCCATGATCCTTGGCACAAATTTCATTGTCGTTACATAGGGCATCTGCTCACTTATGGGCAGTTTGTTTTTCTTCATGTTGTCTTCTATATCATCTATAAATATTGGGCTGCTTAGAAATCTTTCCTTGAATTAGTTCTAGTAAATTCTGTCTCTTATAAAAGCATCCATTTCCTCCAGCCTTCAAATTTGTTTGTACAGAGCTGAAAAGTAGTTTCTTATGGTCATTACAAATTTTTCAAAATAGAAAAAAAACTTTTTGTCACGTCTCAACTTGGGTATTTATTATTACAGCATTTTTCTTTCCTTTATTTTTTAGTTATTAGTTTATCACTGTTGTTCATTTTTTTAAACAAGTTCAGCTTTTTAAATCATTTTTCTGTACGAATCTATTGATATTTTCACATTTATTTTTATTTTCCCTTTCCTTTTTATTTTCTTTTGGTTTCTTTGGTGGTATTTTCATAACTTTTGCATTGGATACTTTGTGTTATTTTTTAAAAGTTTATTTTTCAAAACTGCTGAGATAAAGATCTTTAATAATCATACTTTTTCTAAAAACTGTGTAATTTTTATTTCTGTTTTTATTTTGACTCAAGAAGTACATTTAAAGGAATGCTATTTCCAAGTAGACAATTTAACATTGGCTTCTAATTGTACTTCACCTTTATATTGGTAAATGTTATTTACATCATTTCTAATTTGTGGAATATAATTGTGGTTTCCAGGAAAATGAGAAAGTTATTTTATCATAATTCTCGTGGCACAGTCTGAAGTGAAATTGTCCATAAGGTTGAGTTCCTCTGATGCCTCTTTCCTTAGGTTATTTCCGTCTTGTCCATGTCATCTTCACCTGGTCTTCCCTTTATTTATGTTTACATCTGCATTTTCTGTTTTTTTAAGGATGCCAATCATTGGGTCAGGTTTATTTCAATGAACTCATTTTAATTTAATTGTCTCTTTAAAGAACTAGTTTTCAAGTAGCATCACATTCTGATGTTCTAAGGGTTTAGACGTATACGTAGGAGTTGGGAGCAAAGGGACTGGCAAATATAATCCACCTATGATATCAAGCATCCACCACAACATGGCATTCCACCACATTCACATACCCAGATAGTTTGTGTACATCTAAGAATGTCGTGCAGAAACAGCTTTAGCAACATGAGTTATCCAAAGCACTTCTTCATTGTATTTTTTTATTCATTGTTACAGTTCACATCTAGGGTCTCTCTCAAATTCTAACATGTGGAAGGTGACTCAGTCATGGAGGTGCAGTATCCACCAATGATTTTATTCACTAATGAGTTTGGTAGCTCCATGTGCTGTTGAAATCTGTGGCCTCCTCAGAAGAGGCAGGCCGCTGGCAGAAATGTCCTGGCTCCTCCCTTCTCTCTCTGCTTCCTGGCCACCGTAACATGAGCAGTTTTCCTGCACCAGACCCTACCATCATGCCCTTTCCAGCAGACTATGACTGAATCCTCCAGAAACTGTAAGTCAAAATAAATCTCTTCTTCTTTGTTGATTTTGATATTTTGTGCTGGCAGTGAGATCTATTTATCTCTATCTCTATCTCTGTCTCTATCTTTATCTCTGTCTCTATCTCTGTCTCTATCTTTATCTCTGTCTCTATCTCTGTCTCTATCTCTATCTCTATCTCTCTCTCTCTCTCTATCTCCATCTATCTCTATCTATATCTATATCTATATATCTATATTATCTGTCTATCTATATCTTTATCAGTACTAAGGATTGAATTCATGGCCTTCAGACTGAGGTAAATCTCTAGACCTTTTCATTAACTTACCTTTTATTTATTTTGAGACAGGATCTCCTCAAGTTTCCCTGGCAGGAACCAAACTTGCCATTCTCATGCCTTAGCAGCCCCCACCAAGTGCTGGGATTGCAGATGTGCACCACCACACTCAGTGATTTCTAATTTTTTAATTTCCAGTGAACAGCAAAATCACTAGCAAAAGACTTTTTAAATGACCATGTGAAAGAGAACACGCTAATAATCAGAGAATTTATATAACTGCTGTCTGAAATATACAATTTAGGATGACAGTTTCTATTTATCAGAAGTATAACGTAAGCTAAATGATCTGAATATGCTCCTCAAATTTACTAAACTATAGCGCTCTCTTTCTGTATACAAATCTGACTTCCCTTTTCTTAGAATATTTACTTTAGATAATATGCATATTTTTATCTGCCCCTTTTAGCTCATATCCTAGCTTATTGTACCTTCTTCTCAGTTTTACAACTCCAAAATGACTTCTTCACCAGCTAAGAAAAATAGAGTACACAAAATAATATCATAAATGAAAGAGGAGACATTACTATAGACCCTAAAATATTAAAAAGAAATAAAAGAATAATAGGAAAATTACAAAATATAACCACTTAGATGAAATTGACTGATTTAAAGGTATAATACATTAAAATTTATAGAAGAAAAATATATGAACAAGATTTTATCTATAAAATTAATCAAAACAATAATGAATAGCTTTTGATAACCAATAGCATCTGTTTATCAGTGAATTCTACCATCCATTAGAGAAGAATTTGCACCATGTATCAACTGCTTCTTCTGGAAGACAGAAGCAGAGACAGGGAATACTTCCTAACTTGACCTAAGAAGCCATTATTATCCAAATACCAAAAGTAGCAAAAGATATTACAACTAAACTAAAACCAGTGAAGTGAAGAAAAGAAGGAAAGGACACACACACACACACACACACAAAAGCTAAGATAATTGTACTACTAATTTCTATTAGTTCACTGAAAGGAACAGTTAGTGCTTATATTGTTTGATCAATCTTGCATTCCCATATCTGGTAATCTGAGCAACTATTTTGAACATAACAATATGTAATATAATGACCATTGTTAATTTCCTATCATCTTATTTTGAAATTCTGTATGGTTTTTATTATTTTTTTCTCTTTAAAATAAAAAAAAAGTCATGGATATAAGTGAAACTTCTCCCCAAAATTAGTTTGCTAATGTTTTGTGTTGGCTATTCTGTGTCAGCTTTGTCAGTTTTTTTGCCACTTTATATAAACTTTAGAATCAGTTTGCTAAGAGCCATCAGAACTTTGCTAGAATTTTGATTGTGATTATATTTTACCTTCAGATTAATTTCAGAAGAAATGACATCTTGGCAGTACTGAACCTTTCTGCCCATGACATGTCACATGTCTCCATTTATCTGGTTCTTTGATTTCTTTCCCCAGAATTTTATATTTTCCCCTTTTAAATCTTAAATATATAATTGGTCAGATGTATAATTCAATATTTCCTTTTTGAAGTGCATTATTTCATAAGGAAAGTTAGAAATTTTACACAGGAGAATCAAGACTTTCAAGACTTTACTGATTGGAGTCTTGCTCTGTGTTTTCAGAGTAACTGTTCTGAAAAAGATGACTGTGATCTGGATTGGCCACCATTGTGGTGGAGATGTTTGTGCCTATCGGTTTAATGAAAGAGTTTAAACGAATATAGGGAATGAGAGAACATAGATTGTTCTCTTGAGCTCTTGTTTAATTATTTCCTCTCTGAGATGTCCAAATCAATCATTAAACCAAAATATCACAAAAATTGCCCTCGTGGCTTTGAAAACTAGCAAGCCATGGAAAATTTCCCTATAACTCACGGTAGTGATCTAATTTTTAGAAGGTCTCCTAAGAAAAAATCAAAGTGGTAAAACATTGCACATGACATAATTGACTTAAGTGGATATTTTCCAAAATGGCATTAAACTGGCATAATAAAATATGAGAGAAATGATATATTTAATAAATCATTTTTGAAATACTACATATTTAATAAGTACATATTTTAAAATTTTCTAAAATTCTATTTTAAAATATTATAAAATTTCAGACAAGTATGAAGCCAGTTTATAATATCATAGATGATATATAGTTCACAAATCTGAATTTTTAATGTACACATAATTATCCATACTCACTCAAAGTATTTACTAGTCATTTGGCATTTTGTTTACTCGTTAAAACTTTTCAGATTTAAAAATAATGTATATTTATTCTTTTTTTTGTTTTTTTTTTTTTCCAGTACCCGGAATTGAACTCACGACCTTGCACTTGCCAGGCAGGCACTGTGCCACTGAGCTAAATCCCCAGCCCCAAGGTACATTTATTATGGTAATTATATTTCAGAAATTATTTGCCATTTGGTGATATTCCTTTGTCAGACCTTCTATTCTAAGCCAGTTTTCACAAGGAATCAGAAGGTCATTGATTTTTGAGGCAGATTTTTCTACATTAGTTTCCAAGTGTTGATCTCTGTCAGTCTGAATGGTTTCCCTTTTCTAAATTTTTAAAGCATAAAATGGAAAAAACAAAAAGTAGGCCAGAAGAAAGTCAGCAATACTTCAGAAAGAAACTGAAAAGACATAAAAAGGGCAGGTCTGGGATCAAATCTCAAGTTTTGCTCACTTTTCATTTTCATATAGATTGATTCTAATTCTTCTCAGAAATCTTTATAGATTGGGTAGTTTACCCACATCAAAGTCACTTTAAATCCTATGAATTTGCAACTGACAGTGTCAGTGATTAAAAAAAAAATCTGAAAACATACACTTTAAATTTATTTCTAATTCCAATGAGCTTCCTATAGTCATAGTAATTGGGGATTGTGACACTTTGTCTGCATATAAATATCATGATTCACCTTGAAAGAGCTGTCGAGTTAAAGTCTGGCGGAGTTAAAACCAAGTGGTTCAGACTGTGACAGCTACAGATGGGCTGGTGACGCAAAGAAACAGTAAATGATTTGGCTCATTATTTTTATTCTTTGACAAATTTCTTTTCTTAGAACATTGAGGCTATTTTTTATAAAAAGAAATTAAGTATACAAAGAGTTTTTACTTCTGTTCAAACTGTCTCACTTGTTATGTTTGCAATTATACTCCCACTTAGCATTTTTCTCTAAAATTTTTAATTTCAAGCATCCAGAATGAATTGTTTCACTAAATACTTAGTTCCTTTTTCCTCATTAGTATTTTCAAGAGTAGTATTTCTGGAATCCACATCAGCCCAACTGCATGAATATGTAAAATACAAGCCGAACAGATGATCACTTAACTCACAAAAGAGAAGTATCTTCCAGCTGTGTAAGATTTTAGTCAGCCACAGCATTATAAAGTGAATCTCTGAGATAATGTGTAAAGTCAGACAATGGAAAAGGATCTGAGCTTTCTAAAGCTGAAATATTAGAAAATTAAAATATTAGAAAATATGAGAATGTTAGAAAAATTCTAGAGGGTAAACTGTACACGGGAAGACTAAAGTTAATTACAGGTGTAATATCGGTAACTTGATATTTTATATATTTATTGTATTTATTGTAAACAATCAAACTAAGTTTTTATCTTCTACAACTGGCTGGTATAAAATCCTCTGATTTATAGACTCATTTTTGTATTAATTTAACCAGTAATCTGTGGTCAAGTATGCATAGAATTGTTCAGAGTATTTGAGATGCACCATGAAGGAAATCCTGCCTTCCTGATGGGTGCTGAAATACAATGTAAAGGTACTATACCTATTAACACGTAGTAGGACATAAATACCATCTCCATATTAATGGATTGAAGCTCTGTAGACTAAAATGTGAAAAGCCAGGAAGTAGACAGATGTCTAATAATCAATATAAAGTGTGTGTATGTGCTTGTGTGCGTGTGTGTAAATCAAGAAAAGGGAACTGAATTTAAAATATGGGTCAGTGTGGCTGCACTGGAAGAAAGTAGCAGACACGCAGTGAGAGCCAAGATTCTGCAGCAGCAGGAGCAGGAAAGAGCAAGAGAAGCATAATAGAAACCCCACCAGGATGGATAATAGAATGCTCAATAATCTTGCAGTAGAATGTAGGTTAGAGGCTTATTTGAAATTTGAGTTATAAATACTTGACATAACATTAAGGGATATGTAGAGTTTTGTGAATTGACATTGGGTGAGCAAGATTTGGTGGGGAGCACAATGACATCCGTAGGAAGTGTCGGTGGAAAAAGTATGTGGAAAGTAAGTGCTGAGGAGCACATACTCTGGTGAAGTAATATGTTTCATCAGAACAGCAAAAAACAAGCTTACACTCACTTTCCCTTGCTGTTAGTATAGAGCTGTACTGTCTAACTTCTGTATTCCACAGAGAAGGTAAATGCATAGAGATTTAATTAACTAAATGTCACTTCTTTTACAGCTACTTGGACATGAACATAATTTTAAATTTTGCAAATCTTTATCTAGGAACCATATAAATAACTAAGTATTTTAGCGTTCCTTGGAAATTATTTGGCTGCAATTTTTGTCACATTTCTTTATAACGCTGTCTCCAGGGGTCAATTAAAGTTGTTTGCTTTTGTTATTCTTTAGTCCAGACTGTGCCAATTTAGAACACACATCCTGGAATCTGCCCCGTGACTTTTCTAGGGTATTATAGCATTCATTTCTCCACTGTGCTCTTGCTGCCTAACAATACTACGTGTTCTCTGACTTTCTGATTCTAATTAAAACCACAAACGCATAATTAAATGTATTCAAGCTTTGACAAATTAAATCAAATACAACCCCAGGCTTCTTAGCTGAAAAACATAAGTAAACAGGTTTATATAGGAATTAACATTCAAGCTTGGAAAAAAGGTTGGTTTTAATCATGCAGTTACAACTTCAAGAGGGCATAAAGTGACAGCTTATTACCTGTCAAACAATCCATCCTCTGAACACAGTTATTTTTTAAAAATCCTAAGTGTTTAGCTAAAACAACTTGGAAAAAGTGTACATAATAATACTCTGATTGGAGAGGCCACTTAAAGGTGATAGTAAGTCATCATATGTCCCAGATGAATAGATGAGACAAGCTGAGAAAAAAATGAAAAAGAAAATAAACTATCAAAAAAATCTACACATAGATAATTCATTAAACAAGTGCTTACTCTGAGTCTATGTTATGACCGTCACTTGTCACACACATCAAGAATACATAATCTTCAAAAAGTTAATACGTTAATGAAGGAAACTAAGAAAGTAAAGAGTGTCTATCAAAACACTGATTACATTAATCAACGTAGACACAACACAGACTGGGAACATTAAAGAGAAACTGTTGACCTTGTTAGAGGGGAGGGAAGATTTCTTACCAATAGAGTTTAATAAAGTAATGGGATAAAGGAAGTTTTACAGAGTCAATACATTCTTTCAGAAAATATCTGTAAGGCCTAATTTACCCTTTCATAATTATGAGGGCATCTTACTTTTAGTTATGATGAAATTTTCTACCCTCTGTTTTTAATATTGTTTATCTTAAGGTACGCAGTTTTCCAACTTTTATTTATTACTTGCTTTAAGCTTGGACATGGGATCTTTTGCTCACATTTATCAGTTATTGGCAATGTGCAACATCAATTTGAATTTTATTACCTTCTTCAAGTTAAGTTTCATCTCTAAAACCTGATTTGACTACATAATTGTACTTAGCATATTTGGTTCCAGTGTTGTTATATTTATGCAGTTTATTTCTGGTTCATTCTTTTCCTGTGGGTGCACAAGACATATCGATAAATGCCAAAAAACCCTGTCATAGCACGAAAACTATGAGTGTGTGATAGTGATGATAAGAAACCTTGAGAGTGAGGATCTGTCCAGGGACTCTAAAGCACCTGAAGTCACAACTCAATCACATGCATACACCAGAAATAGGTTTCATTTCCCTTATAAGATCATCATGACTGAGTCAGAGCTCAAAAAAGAATAATTGATTCACCTCTACTCAATATGCCTACAGGATGGATCAGTCTGGGACTATCTTTATATTAGATTTTCTTTAAAAACCAGTAACTGTGTAAGGAAGAATTATTCATTCTGACTTGTAAGAACTGGATATCATTAGCTGTAGAATTCAAACCATGGAGCTTTTGTGAAAGCATCAAATATATAAGTGAAATGTAGTTCTTATCCAAAACATGGCTTCCTAATGAAATTATAGTTCAACCATATGGTCATAAAAGCAACTATATCTCCAGAGAGTGTTAGTTCCATATTTAACTATAGTTCTCAGTATTTTTGCAGATAAATCTATCAACCTGTTCAGTATTTGGACTCTGTAGAACTAATATTGTTAAGTTCTCTTATCGAATCATTGCCTTATACTTACACAACTTTATATATCATATTCCCTGAACTGTGAAGTGTGATTTTAAGGAAAAATATGCTAGTGCAAGTCTTTGACTACAGAGAAATTGAGGAAGTATTTACATCACTCTTGGCTCTAGTCCCGCACTGGAAAATCTGAAACTTTAGGTCCTCTAAATTTTTCATCCATATACAAAAACTTCGCCAAAACAACCTATAGTTTTGTTTGTTGGTTTGTTTTTGTTTTTGTTGCCAGCAGAACTATGATGGTGAGTCCAGGAAGTTGAACTAAAGATTTGGCTCATTTATCATGTATGACCAAAGCTATCTGCCTAATAACCCAAGCCGTGAGCAAATTTGTTTCAAAAAAAAAAAGATAAGAAAATAAGACAACCGTTTGCTAGAGTTTATACACATGCAGGCTAGTAAGTTGTTGGTTGTGACAATAGAAGAAAACATTTTTCTCCATATCCATTAGAAAAATAGAACTTTGACCTCAATAAATTCATTTTCTTTAAACCTAAGAATTAATTCTTCTTCTAATTATTATGGTGTAGTTCAGAGTCTATATTCATGAAGTTTTCAGCTACTAGACTAAGAAAACCTTGAAATCCAGAGGTCCTACTCAATGAAAATATTATCTTCATGGTGATATCAGTTTAACATGAAAAGTCTCCTAGTGTCCTATATCATAATTATTGATTTTTTTGCAGAATACATACACAGAAACCTGTAAATACATGAGAGAGAAATAAAGAAACCACTTGGCAATAATGATGGACAGATTCTAGTTAATATATTGCAATATACTGAGATTTCTGAAGGATACAGAGTGAAAACCTCTATTGAAGAGATGATCAATTTTTAAGGATTACATGAATGATAATCCTGACAGAAGAAAGTATTCCAACAGTAAGATATTGACAAATTCCCAGATACTTATAATTAATCTCTTTAAGTGTGTGTTGTACTGCTCACAAATTGACAAGAGCATATGAAATGCTTTTATAAATCAGTTTGATGGCAGTTATTGACACTCTTTATGCATGAACATGATTGTGATTTTATCAATTCTGAAAAGGACACAACTCCTGAAAGATTTTCAGCACATCATTTGTATCTATTTAACTTCAGGTGCAGTTTAATTTCTCATTTTGATGTGTCAATGTATTTGTCACTACTTTCCAGGTGAAGTTTTACAACCAGTACAGCTCTCAGTATTTGTAATTCCAGCAGAGAGAGAAGTAAAAGCATGAGAACCACAAGTTCATGTCCCACTAGGGCGGCTTAGCAAGATCCTGTCTCAAACTAAAAAATGAAAAAGACTTCAGCAGTAACTCAGTAGTAAACAGTCTCTAGATTCGATCCTAATTTAAAAAAAAAAAAAACATTGAGGCTGCCAAGTATACATACATTTTCATGATCGCTCCTACACAAAGTGAGACAAAGAAATGTGTCAATTAACTTTCTTAAAAATTCCTAACAGAGTTTAAGAGTAAAGAACTCTTAACAACTTCTTCCTTCTGAACTGAGTTCTTAATTTTTAATTTAATTATGCCAATGTACTAAAGATTGCTTAGAAAATACAGGTTGGGGTCAGAGTTTTATATGTCTAAAAAAAGAAATGGTTTGGTTTTGACTTAGAGTGCAATATTCATAGTGAACACCACAAGTAATTATAGTCAGTAAGAATTCTACCTTTTGCCAAAATAAAATGTTTTGTGAGTGACTGAAGAGAAGTGAAAAACAAGACCCAAAATGTCATAAGCTTTCAAGTGAGATTTAAGTGATAAAAATCCTTGTCTATCTGATCATAAAATATATTTTCTAGCATTTACACATTAAGAGTAGAGTATATAATCAAAGATATATTTGCCACTTTAACAATGAAACAATTCTTATTTTATTTTAGCAAATAATTCATACAACATTTTGCATCATTCACCAGTCTTTTTTCACATTATGGATTAACCCATAGAAATTGACCTGACTATGTCAACATTTAATATATTTGTTTTTGAAATTATTTTATGAACTCTTTACTCACAGACAAATCCTCTTCCCTTCAAGTTTTTACAACAAACTATGTCTCTCCATAGATAGATATATAATCATATGCATATAATCACTTACTCTCTATATATTCATATATAATATATATTCATAATCTAGCACAGCATCACATCTTTATTTAAAGCAAGTACTATTTTAATAACCAAAATATGTCAAAAATCTTATATACACACTTATGTATCTTTAAAATTATTATACTGATTGTAGTTAACCAAAGTAAACAACTTCTGTTCCTATAAAAATGGAGGAGAAAGGACTGAGGGTGCAGCACAATGGTGGAGTAATTGCCTGGCATGTGCATGGTCCTGGGCTCAATCTCCACACTAAAACAAGGAAAAATTCTAGAGATGGTTAACCGAACTATGGCACACTTGAACCTTCACAAATCCACGCTTCTCTTATAAGACAATCCTCCCATGGCCGTGCGTGGTCCTTCATTATTTGTTTTAATAGACAATGTAGAAACATTTATATGATGTGTGGGAAAGTTGAGGATGTAATTCAGAGACTTCCCAAGCACCCCACATCCAACTTTCCCTTAAAATCTTATAATGATTGTATATATGTTACTATTATTATGTGTTACTATTAATTATATGTGTGTTGTATATGTTACTATTAATGACACTATTGGCTTATTATTAACTGAAGTCCATAATTTAGATAGCTATAATATGGACTAAACATCCTGTTATAATCAAAGATCTCATCTAGGACACCATGTTAAATTTACTCCTTCTGTTTCCTTTGGCTGATCTTGGGTGAAATATTTTTCTGATCTTCTTTTTTTTTTTATGACCTCAACTTTTTCCAGGGACACTAAGCAGATATTTTATAGAATTCTCCATTATTTCAAGGAGATAATGAAGATTTTCCATGAAATCTTTTGTTCAGTTCCAATACCTATGGTGTGATAAAAAAATGCAATGTTTAAACTTTAAAAAATATATTACAATAAAATGCAATTGCATCAGTCCCTTCAATATATTTCCACTTGCTTCAACCACATTGTCTCATTACTTCTGCCACTTTCTGAAGCAGTTCTGGAAGTCCTCTTTCATGAGTATCTTTAGTTGCATTACCATGCCTACCCCAGTGTCCTGAGTGGACTTGAAACATGTAACTTTCATGGTAATTTTCACATCGAGGAGGAGCCAGAAATCCCAAGGTAGCAGCTTGCAGATTCAATGAATAAGGTGAATGATGATACACAGTAATGTTTTTATTTACCTGAAATTGCCGTGCAGGAAGTGATATGTTACATGGAGCCTTGTCATGAGGGAGGAAGCTGAACTTTTCACAGGTGATTTTTCTACCCACATTGTTTCTTAAGCACTTTACTCATAATAAATCCTTATAATATTCAGAGTTCACCATAATACAACTCAGCTACACAATTTCATCATGGTTAAAACTCACAATAAACATCACCTTGATGCTACATTCTGTTTGACACGTTATTTTGCAAAAGAAAAACTGGATGATTTCCACTTGGACCTGTGAATGTTGGTCTTAGAATCATAGTCATAGACCCAAGTTTCATCTCCTGTGAGGAGATTAGCAAAATTTCACGTTAATATGTTTTTCATAATCAATGTTTTATGATACACTTGAAAACATGCTTTCTCTCAACTATATCTCACACTCAGCTGACTGCACTGAACAAGTTGAAACTTGGCAGACACCGTTACTAAGGTTCAGTGTGCTGCTTTTCATATTGAAGATTCCAGTCTTTCTCTTTTTTATTGTGACTGGCGCACATTTGCAGTACATAATGACTGCTTTCCTTGTGGAAAGTGGATACATGTATATAACACATCCTAATTCTTTACTTCACCTGTTCCCACCTTTCTCTTAAATGGCCTTGAGCAACCACACTCATCGTGTTTTTGACCACGACTTTAACAAGCATGGTAGTATCAAAGATGTTAACTGGGAGTCATGGAATAAGTTTTATTCCATGTGCAGAAGTTTGTGCAATTTCTTTTATTTCCAAATTGCCTTCCAAAATGGCTCACCCATTTTTATATTCCTAAAAGCAATGAGTGAATATTCCTGTTGCCCAGTATCCTTGTTAGAATTTGGCATTGTTAGGTGTTTTTTGTTTGTTCTAATTTAGTCTACACTTTAAAATTAACTTTAAAATGAAAAGTATTTCATTGTTTAAAGTAACTACTCTCTAATGACAAATATAAGTGAACATCATTCCATTGCAATGTGTGATTCTGTTGTTTTATTTTGTTATGATTTGTTTTGTTTTTGTTATGTGGATGGAATCCAATACCTTGTGCTTGTACAGGCAAATGCATTGTTATATCTCCAATCCATTTTGTCCATCTTTTTGATATTTTGAACTCTTTTATCATATAGATGAAGCCTTTCATCAGATAGGTGATTTCTTCTGTGATTTGTAAAAATTATTTTACCAGTATCCTCATCTGAGCAAAAATATTTTTGTGTGAGACGTATTTATTTTAAAAATCAAATGAAAAACCAAAGTATAGGTTTAAAGACTAGTTTCTGGGAAAACACAGTATCCTTTCCCTAGTGGATTAAAAATTTAGGAGCATTGTGTATATAATGTTGTATATCTTTCTTGGTTCGGGGTTTTATTTTGGTCTCACAGAAAAATATTTTAAAGATGGGATTATGTCAAGAAATAACTTGTAGCATATTTACATTGTTACTAACTTACACAAATGTATAGATTATGTGAAAACTTCAAAGCCCCCAAATTTCATATTAATAAAGTTTATGTTATGATTTTTGTTTTTCATTTTTCCTAAATAATGATTTTAGTATTGTATTTAAAAATACATTGGCAAACACAAAGTCATACATATTTTTTCATATGTATTCCTTAAAATATTTAATTTAATCTAATAATTTACTGTACTCTGATGCATATCATCAAGAATAACACCCATAAATTATTACTGATAGTATGAGCTTTTTGAAATATTTTAGGTATCTTATGTAGACTAATTAAGTTTTCATGATGTACTGCAACACTTGAAGTCCATAGGAATATATTTTCAAGGGCACCAATTAATGTCATTTAATTTAGTTGCACACATAATTTTTTTATTCTTACAACTTGAAACTATTTGTGTAAAAAGAAAATCAGGACAAAATCTTAAAAAAAAAAAACAAAAAACTTAACCAAAACATCAATTTGGGAAATTCAGTAAATTTAATTAAGCTTTCCAATAAAAATGAATTTTTTTTTGTAAATTTTGCTATTTTTTAAATGTTTTATATTTTATGACCTCAAGAAGAAGGTATACACCTGATTTTAAAAGAAAATAATTGAACTCAAATTGATCAGCATTTATATATATTATACATAGATAATTTACCCATCTTAAATAATTTGAAACACCTCCCAAGTCTAGTCTAAATGCAAAGCTAACAGAAATAATAAAAAATTGATACTGTTAGTGATAAAGTTATAGAGTGGTTTGCTAAGTAGCACTAGATGAGCACAGCAATCAAGAAATTTATAGTCTATACATAAAATATTTTATATTAATGGAACAGAAGAGTCTTTAAAAATAGAGGAAGCTGTGGAAATCTAGAGAATTTTTATAACTGAATTTACCCATGTCATAACACACAACATAATTCTTCTAGTAATTGCCCACTTAGATTGTAGGTTAAGCTAAAGATTCACATTTTAGTTTAATTTATATCTTGTATTTAGCATATAAACCAGTTTCAAACACTGTATCTAGCAGCACACCTTGAATTAGGATAGTTGTCTTATATGCTGTATATGTTCTTTGGTCTTTGTGTGTTTTTTTTTTTAAATGTACATGTAATAATTAACATTATACAATTGTTTTCCACTTTTTTTTTTTTTGAGACAGAGTATCCTTGTAGTACACACGGGCCTTGAGCTCGCTATGTAGCCCAGGCAGGCCTGGGACTCAGTGATCCTCCTGCCTCTGGCTCCGGAGTGCTGGGGTTACGGGCATGCACCAACATACCCAGCTCTATAAGTTCTTAGAAGATAAATAAATGAATCTGATGCTGGTAAAATAAAAGAAGGTTGAAGGGAGGGGTAAAAAGAAAGTAATTGGAGCATGTTCTATGTCAAATTTCCAGAGCGAGTATAAACATTGTATACTGTGAACACGTGTTAATAAAAGTCAATAAATGAACAAACTACTTTCTCACATCATGACTGTGTTTATTTGTATATTTCAATAGGGATTTTCTTTTTTTAAAATAAGAGGAGATAAACGTTGGGCACTCCAAACCCCTCTGGTGTCTCAAACTTTATAAAGCATTTACAGTCTAGAAGCAGTCAACCCTGTATCACTTATATTCGTATTCCAAATCACATGCAGAGGGATCCACACCATTGTTATTTTAACCAGGTAAAGTTCTTATGAAAAAAGTTTTAAAAAACAAAGCCAGAGCTCTCCACTTTCTAGGTTATAATTGTTTAAAAATGCATCAATTTCTTTTTATTAGAAATAAACTCGTGTGAATTAGCCATATTAAACATAGACAATTTACTAAAAGTTTTGACCAATTAATAAACGTGAGCTTCTCAGAAAGGGAAAAAGGAAAGAGTAATAATAAACAAGACATAGACACCCAAAGAGGTAAAAATATAACATATCAGTGTGAAAAAGGGCAATCTGCCTTTGTTTTCTGAGCAAAACCTGGAAAAGAGATTTATTTCATAACTTCTGTATTAAAGTTTCCTGTGGGTCAAAGAAACATCGGCATAATTAGTTGCATGCCAGTAACCTTTGACTGGCATAAATTCCAGCGCTGAAGGTCAGGGAGACAATCTCAAAGGCTCGCTTAACCTGATACTTCCTGATCTAGAGCCTGTTCTTTATTCAAATAAATGATTTTCTTGTTGTGAACTGAGTGTATAGCAATTGGGACTCATTCAACAGAAATGTTTAGTATGCAATACCAGTAGTTCTTGTTCTCTCTCTCTCTCTCTCTCTCTCTCTCTCTCTTTTTCTCTCCTGTGGGTAAGCTTCGACAGATGCTGGGAAATCTCTAAAAGTCTTTTTGGATCATCAACATATATGTAGTAATTAAAGTCATGGATATGGATGAGACTGCAAAAAGAGAATGTAAGAAAGACATGTAGATCAAAATAGAACTTTGAAAAGCTCCGATATTTAAATTATAGAAGAAAATTTAAAAATACCAGAACACTAAAAATGAGCAAGCAGAACAGAGAGAAATCTACAATAAAGTGGTGACTCAAATGCTAAGGAATAAGAATGAATTCTTTCTCAGCTAGGACAGAGCGGATAAACAAATTTCCACTGTTTAATGAACACAGTATCAAATGTTGGAGAAAAGTCAAAATGACAGAAAAATGTTCATTCTGTTTCATGATTAGCAATTGATAAATTAGTGAAATAATGTTTTCATACAATAGCAGTGAACTTCTGAGAGAAGCTTCAGATTCTTCTTTTATCTTGCCTAAGGAGAAACAGGTTTCCAAAGCATTTCTTTGAGAGAAATTTTGACTCCAAAAATGGATCAGACAAATACTGAATAATTCAAAATGACTACATAGTCTTTCCTCACCCAAGGCCTTGAAGCATCTGCATCCTATATTCCTGAGAAATATAGCTCCACGCACTGCCCTTTCATGGTCTCCTGGTAGGAACTGTGACCTTTGCAACACATTATTGCCTGGCTTCTCAGGACTTCTTCTGAAATTTGGTTGGAAGCCTCAAGGACCCCATACTTCTTGCATTCTGCATGCCTCAAAAGCCAGCACCAGGAGGACAAAGCCAAAGTTGGGTGCCAGGTTGAGGAGAACCTGTTTTCCTTGAACCATGGATGCAGTGACCTCGAACTGAAAGGATGGCTGAACTTAGGGATATATTCTCTAGAATGAATAGGTATCTCAAGGACTGTCTTCTCAAATGAAATATTTAAACTTTATACCCTTGAGCCTGTGATTAAGGTCTTACTGATTCCTGAGATGCCATCAAGCCATCTTTCCTCTTGTCTTGATGCAAAGTGCTTGACCTCATTTTAACACTAATCTTTTCAGCACTCATGCTCTTCACAGCTCCAACTTTTCTGGTACTTCTTTTCTAATTAAACTACAAATGCTTTTTACTCCTGCTTCTCAATCTAGATCTGCCTGAAAACTTTCAGCAGTACCCATGCCACAGTAAGAATACTGGGATATTTGGAAATTTCCTCTGCCAGATTAATTAGTCCCCACCTTTAAATTCAGCCTCACAAAAAGTCTTACGACACGAACAAAACATAGATAAGTTATTTGTCAGAATGTAGCAAGCATGACCCTTAGTCTGGTCTCCAATATAGTCCTCATTCCCATCTGAAACTTCATAAGCCTGGCCTTTACTGTTCAGCATGCCTATCAGCATTGTGGCCTTCTGAGCTCTGACCAAAGTCTCTCCAGCTCTGCTTACAGAAATCTAGGGCTTCTCCAGCCTCCTTATCCAAGATTCTCCAAGCTCTCCAGCAAAAGAGTTCCAATTCTTTTTACTTCACATTGTCAGGTATCACTCCACTCCCACTACTAATTTTCTATATTAGTCAGATTTCTGCCACTAGGATAAAACATCTGTAAATTAATGGAAGAAAGTTTTATTTCACTTCAGGTTTCAGAAGGTCCACAAAACTTTGGCTGGCTGCAAGGCAGCAAGGGCATGGTAGAAAAATATGAGAAACAAAAGCTGTTTACCCCCTGGCTATCAGGAAGCATAGAGGAAAGGGGCACACTAAGGAGAACACAGCATACCCTTCAAAGTCATATCCCCAGTAATCCACCTCTTTCAAATAGTACGTAGTTCCTAAAAGCACACTCAGCTACGGAACTCATTAATAAATGAATCCAATACATGAGACTGGGAGGAACAGATCTAAACCATAACAAATCTGGCTTACAAGGAGTCCTAATATAAACAGTATTGAAGGATGAAGACAGAGGTTAGTCAGGTAAGTAACTTTTTGTTTGTGTGGTTGACAATGAAAACACTGAAACAGTAATATTTCTAAAATATTCAACATTTTTAATTTTTCCGCTATTCAAAAACAAAATATGTCCCGGTACCAGAGAAAAACCAAAAAAAAAAAAAATATATGGTTGATGAAGTACAGTGTATGTGTAGGCAGTTGTATATGACAGCTTTATACAACAAAAGGGAACTAATACTTTATGGGTAGGCAGTTGTGTATGACAGTTTTATACACCTAAAGGGAACTAATACTTTATGGCTAATGATTACCCATCTTCCTTGAATCATTAAGAGTTTGGGTAAAAGCAAGATCTGTGATTCCTGTGATCTGATGTGATAACTCAAGTAGCTGTTGAAGCACAGAGCATGAACTTTGCCTGAAGCAGTGTCACAAATAAATTCACAGAAGAGACCGCTGTTAAATAGTTTTTGAAGTACAAGTACAATTTGCGAAGGATGTGCTTATGAGCACAGATGGCCGAAGGGTAACATGGAAAATAATATTTTATTATTTGTAATACACTAACATAATACATCAAGTACAAATATAATTGTTTTTCATTGCAAAATAAAAAATATTACATGACAAAAATTAACTCTTACTTCAGATAGAAATGTATGTCTATGAAAATATTTTATACAAATGATCAAGTACATATACAACCAACAAGTACAGAGATAAGATTTTTCTAAAATTATTAAAGTACAAAATGAATGACCATCAAATGAAATAAAACGCCATCTGATAGTCTCAAAGTTAAACATCTGATAATGGCCAATTTTTAAAATTGCAGATAGATTAAGGCAAGGTTTCTTACCAGCCTTTAAGACTTGATATAGACAAAGGTTTACTGGAAAGATATAAAAGCATACAGTAATGAAGAAAAATACTGACATGTTAAGAATTTTAATTACTGAAACATACTCTAAAGAAATTAAGATATGTCAAGCATTAGGTGAGGATGTTTTCAAAGTATTTACAGGAAAATGCTATTATCTCTAATTGACTTCTAAAAGACAGTAAAGATAAAAACTAATAAGTTGCTTGGAAAATACAAACTAAAGTCATAAGTAGACACAGTTTTCTACTCCCACGCTGATCCACAGACAGGAAAAAACCCACTAGTATTAATAATTGGTAGAAAATTGCAACAATTGAACACTGAAACTATGCTAGTGATTGTGCAGATTTGGGCAACTTCAAGAGAAACAGTTGCAGTAATAATGAAAATTTGTAAATCATATAACAAAAATTTCTATTGCCAGCCTTATACCATAGAAAAATGTTTTGCTTGTGCCCTTGGGTAGTTTTCAACAATTTACAACACATAAAAATGCAAAAGGAACAAATATCACTAAATATTTTTAATTTACAAATTTGTGGCATAGTAAGGGAATTAATGAATTATGATAGTACAAGTGAGTAAATTAAAGCTATATATGACAATCTGGATATTTTTTATATACAGATTATAATTATTAAATAAATGATAGAAGAATTAGATAGCTCTATCAATATCAGCTTTCCAGTCCTCTAATTTAGGTTGATTTCTAATCATGAACATTTAGTATATCTTCAGATTAAAATGCTATATCACTACATAGATATATATTTATTTATAATTTCTAAATAATACATAGTTTTATCTCAATTGAAGTGGAACTAACATTTTATACCATAGAAGTAAAATTTCAACCCAAATTGTAAAAGAGTATGTCAAGTTGTCATTGTTTGCAGATGACATGATCTTACATGATCTTACATAGAGAAAACCTCAAAGATATATTTGTCCTGCATTATTAGTACTAATAAATAAATTTAGGAAAATTTCAGGATACAAAATCAACATACAAAATCTATAACATTGCTATATAACAGTAGCCAATTATCTGAAATAAAAACCAGGAAGACAGGGTCACTTACATAATAGTTAAATAAATAACTAGAAATAAATTTAATTAAAAGATTGAAAAACTTCTAACATAAAATTTATAAAATGTTCATAAAAAATGGAAGAATTGAAAAAATGGAAAAATATCCCATGCTTGTGTATTGAGGGATCAATATTATTCATATGTCTATATTAAGGTGACTTACCAATCAATTGAAATTCCTATAAAACATTTCAAATATACAACATAAGAAATTTGCAATCATGTGACTTCAAAATATGCTACAAAGTTGTAATCTAGTAGCAATCACATCAGCATTTATTTGGCTTAAACACACACACACACACACACACACACACATCAGATACACAGACCAAAGGAAGGAAAATACGTTTCCTGTAAGTGAACCCTAATAAAATATCTACAGCCATTTCATTTTCAATGCAGGGCTAAAAATATGAATTAGAGAAAAGAAAGTATTTTTAATGAATAATATTGAGAAAATCGCATATTCCACTCTCAATAAACTAAGAATAAAATGATCAAAAGTATTAAAACAGAAACACTAAATCTGCTGAAAGTGAGAATTCTTGAAGACATGGATGTAGGCAAAGACTTTATGAAGAAAATCCCAGTGGCACAGGAAATATTACAAAGGATCAACCACTGAGATCTCTTATTTAAAAGCTTTGCACAGCAAAAGAAACCATCAACAGAGTGAAGAGTCAATCTACAAAGTGGGAAAAAAATTTTTGCCAGTTGTTCTTCAGACAAAGGACTGATATCTAGAGTATATAAAGAACTCAAAAAACCACACCCCCAACTTTAAACACCCAATCCATAAATGGGCATCTGAGATAAAAACACACTTCTCAGATGAAGTACAAATGGCAAATAAATACATAAAAACATGTTCAATACCACTGGTCATTCAAGAGATACAAATTAATACAACACTGAGATTCCATCTCACCCCAGAAAGAATGGCTATCATCAAGAAATCAATCAATAACAAATGCTGGTGGGGCTGTCGGGGAAAAAGAACCCTTCTCCACTGCTAGTGGGAGTGTAGACTGGTGCAACCACAGTGGAAATCAACACAGAGATTCCTCAAAAAACTAAAATAAGAGGTTCCACTCAACCCAGCTATTTCCCTTCTTGGTATCATCCCCCAAAAATTAAAAACCTCATACCACATCAATGTATGCAAATCTATGCTTACAGAGCACAGTCTGTAATTGCAGAAGAATGAAATTATGCCTCTTTCTCACAGTTAATAAAAACCAGTTCTAATGTGCTAAAGATTTATATGTAGGACCTGAAGGGCTGGGGATATAGCTCAGTGGCACAAGCCCTTGCCTAGCAAGCGCGAGATCCTGTATTCGATTCCCAGTAGCAGAAAAAAAGGGAGAGAGAGAGAGACAGAGAGAGAGACAGAGAGAGAGAGAGAGAGAGAGAGAGAGAGAGAGAGGAAAGAAACAAACAATGTAGTCAAAAGACAACATAGAGAAGGGGGGGATATTTGCAAACTCTACTAACAAGCGGTTGATAAAAAAGAATATATATAGAGAGCACCAAGAACCCAACAGAAAATAAAGATAGCATAATCAGAAACAACAATAGAAGCAAATAGTCTTTAAAATTATATATATATATATATATGAATAGGAATATGAAAGATTGCTCATGTCACTAACCACCAGGTAACTGAAGAAACAACTACAGTGAGGTATCATATCACTCCAATAAGACTGATTATCAAAAAGCCAAATTATAACAAGTGCTGGAGAAGATATGGAGCAAAGGGAATGCTCCATATCTTGCACACTGTTGCACACTGTTGCTGGCAATGCCAATTATTAAAACCATTGAGGGAACTGTATGGAGTTTCTTCAACAAATTAAAAATAGAGAAAACCTATACGATGGCAATTCCACTCCTGAATGTAGAAGCAAAGGAAATAAAATCATTCCGTGAGTCTTTTTCACTCTTTCTTTTCCTGCAGCATTATTTACAATAACCAAGCAATGGAGACAGCTTAAGTGTCCCTCAGTTGATGAAAGAACAGAGAATATATATTCCATATGCACAATAAAATATTACTCAACCATAAATGAATGAATGAAATCTTGTCACTCAACCACACAAAGGGCACTGAGATAGCCTTATGATAAGTGAAATGAGCTAGACCAGCCACAGAAAGGCACATACTGCATGATCTTGGTCATATTTAAAATCTTAAAAAATTGATCTCATAGAAGTTCAGAGCAAATGCCAGAGGTTGGGTAGATCAGGGAAGGGATGCACTGGGACAACTTGATCAATAGGTGTAAAATTTATAATTGGGCAGGAAGGAGAAATCCTGTCACTATTACACTATAGGGGTGGTTAGATACAACAATTATGTATTGTATGCTTCCAAAAATCAGAAGAAAGGATTTTGAGTGTTTCCACCACAAGAAATTATAAATATTTGTGTAGAGACACCTATTTAGCATGATTTAAATATTGCACAATGTCAATGTGTCAAAACATCACATAAAAAGCTATAAATATATATAACTTTTGTTTTTATTGGGGAAAATATATTTAATTTAAATGTAGAACAATATATAATATACCAATATAAGATATAAACATATAATATATAAAATATGTAACATATAAATATATTTGTCTTAAATTTTTAAAAATTCCAACCATGTACCAAAAAATTTATATAGACTTTGTCTATCCTTCATAATAATGTTAGATGTACTTCACAAAATAAGAACATGAAATATAATCAAACTTTAAGCAACTTACTCAAGTCATATTGCAGACTGTCATCATCTGTTCCCAAACACAGCAGCCTGATACATTACCTTACTGTTTTCTTAAATATTATGTTTGATTTTCTTTCTCCTATAAACAGATATAAATGGTAATTAAATCCCAGGAAGAATCTTAGATAGCCAAGTAGTTCAATAATTTTAAGATATAATTATCAAAGAATATTTAGAAAAGGCAATTGTGTAATTCTATTTTCATGCCGAGAAATGTTTAAGTTAAGGTGTTCTTTCCTCATAAACTGATTTCCACTGAAAATTTTTCACACTTGTTAATTGAATTGATTTAGAACCTGTAGTCATAGCTTTGACATCTAATCTCAAATAAATAGCTTCATCATAATTTAATCCAGCTAATCATGAGATGGATGAAACAAATTGGAAACATCTTCTGTGAGACATTACCTTTATTGTTTATTTAAAAATGTTTGACTCTACAATCTATCAGTCTCCAATCTGTAATATATTGTACATACATAGGCATACAGGATAAAAAGATGATCAAAACAGTCCCATAGTTTATTGCACATTAAGGAAAAAATATATTAGCACATAATGAAACTAGAATGTGAAATGAGTAAAACTAAAGCATGAACATATATAATGCAGATACCAAACTGGAACTGATTGATTATACATTTAAGACTTAAAATAAAAGGACCTGGGCTGGGGATATAGCTCAGAGGCTCAAGTGCCTGACTAGCAAGCACGAGATCCTGAATTCGATACCAAAAATCCCCAGAAAAATTTTTTTAAAAATCAAAAAGAGTAAAAGGATCTGTAAAGCTATTAACCTTGGTAGGTATGGATTTCTTAACCTAAAAGGAAAACTCTTATAAGACTAGCAGGCAGCATATAAAAATTTCAATTAATATTCAAATATATTTATTACCAGTAAATCCATCAATGGCATTGTTTTTGAAGATATCCTTTCTTTTTAAAGTATTTTCATGTATTAGTTCTGCCTAACTCAATATAGCAAAATTTTGTTTGTAGTCTTTTGTGCGTATAAACAATGTTCTATATCTTGGCATCTTTCTTCCTTCTACCTTTGACATTTTCTAAGTGAGATTTCCTCTATAATTATTTATCAGACTACCTACTTCCTTAGAGTCTCTTGCTTGAATTATTCTGAGTATTTCTCATTGGCATTAAAAACTCAGCTATGAGACAAATAACATTAAATTTTCGATATATCATCACTTCATTCCTTTCAGTTATTACTTGAACACTTAGAGAGGAAGGTATAAATATTCAATGAATAAAGAGTACACAATAGTTCCAATGTACAGTCCCTGTGCCTCCGATGAACCACCATACAGAATAAAGTTTATTATAACTTTAGAGCATACATTTACCATTTAAAGTTCCATGACCACCTTTGGTTTTATATCTCATATTGCAATGCTCTCACAATATCTAGGGATAAATGCAAATATGTAAAGATAAGAGTAATTTAGACTTCAATTGCCTCCCTAGTGTAAGAACCTGAAAGAGTAAATATAACCAAATAGGTATAATAGATAATGTGAAAGGGAAAGAAATTGCTCAAAAGAAAGCAACAACTGGGACAAAGGAAAAGAGAAAAGAAAGAAAGAAGGGAGAAAAATATATATGCATATACAAGGATAGCTGGGATAATTGTACTGCTGGTGTCTACTGGTTTATTGAAAGGAACAGTTAATGCTTAATTCTTTTTTCTTCATCAGTTTTGCATACTTATATCTGGTAATCTGAATAACTAATTTTAAGATAATAATATGCAATATAAAAACCATTATTCAATTCCTACCATCTTGTTTAGTGAAGCTCTGCATCTTTTCTAATTTTTTTTATTAGTTTATATTCTTTTTCATTCTTTGATCAATCTTGCATTCTCACATCTGGTAATCTGAGCAACTTCATAGAAGATAACAATATGTCATATGACAACCCTTGTTAACTCCTATCATCTTGTTTTGAAATCTTGTTTCATCTTTATTGTTTCTGTGCTGTTTTGTTTTTGTTTTTGTTGTTGTTATTTTGTTATTGTTTTTTCTCTTTAAAGTAAAATATATATATATATTGAAAAATCCTAAAGACCGATAATTTTAGGGACCTGATTCACCTTTACCTAATCCCTTGATGCTTTATTTTTCCTCACTCTGTCTTTCCTGTCTTTCTGTATTGGCTTATTATGGAAGAGGCTCTTACACTGGCATGTGGTTTTGTGTCACACACACATCTCTTTGACATCTTCTGGTTCTAATTTGGGGGAAAAAAAGAAAATTGTTCCCCAGCAGCAAAATCGACATACACAGAGCCAGCTGCTCTGTTTCAAAGATAGAAAATATGTCTTGCAGTCTTTATAACTTCTTATAACTGTAATTCAAATGTTAAACATGGTTCTAAAGCTAAATAAAATTGAAAGTGACACTGAGGACAGAAAAATTTGAAAAGTACAGCCAAAGATGGAGATATCCTCATTTTATATAAGAAAGTAATCATATCTGTGAGTAGTTTCTTCTCAGGAGAGTGATCAAATCTTGTTGTGCACTAAACAAATAAATATGTGAAAACATCCTGGTACCGGAGGGGGGGGGAAAAAAAAAATGTGAAAACAATTATTAAGGAATTTCCTAAGATTAAATAAAAATTATACAAAACACCAAAATTCTAACTTTATTTTCTTTTTGTTGTTGTTGTTGTTTTGTTTTTTTTTTTTTTTTTTTTTTAGGTACCAGGAATTGAACTCAGGATCTTGTGCTTGCCAGGCAGGCACTTGTTATATCCCAGGCCCCTTATAACTTTAATAAACTTTTTAACATTCCATTTTACCAATGCTATTGCATTGGGGACTATAAACAGATATTAGAAAGAGTAAAAAAGATACTGACTTTTGGCTTAATTTGAAGCAAGAAGATGTATTCCGCCAAGAAGATATGTTCTATGAATGATATTCTTATACAGACTCTCCTTAATGCCACCTTTCTTGAGAGAATTTTATTCAGTCTAAAAAGAAATCAGTGGCTTGGTCATAGAACTCATTGACCTGCTGTCTAATACATTTTCTTCTCTGTCAGTGTTTACTTGCTTCCTAGAGATTGTTTCATTAAATTTTGTGTCATCTTGGAAGAGAAAGTAAGACCTTTTGATAATATTTGGATGGTTGGTCACCAAATGCTCATGTTCTGTAGGCTCAGTCCATAGTGTAGCAAGGTCAAAGTAGTGGAGATTTTAAGAGGTACTGTCCAGTGTGAGGTAATTAATTCACTGAGGAGTTAATATTGGTCTCAGTGAGTGTATTAGCTCTTGAGGAAATTGCTGCAAAACAAGACCAGCCCAAGCACATGACCTTTTGTGGACGTGGCCCTTTTCCTACCTGTTCTTCCATGTTGCACCACAAACCAGGGGGCCTTCATTAGAGACTGAGCAGAAAGTACCTTGGATTCTTAGTCTCTACAATTCTGAACTAAAATCACAACTTTGTTTATACAGTACCCTACCACATGTATTATATTATAGCAACATAAAATGAACTAACATGGCATTGTAAAGGAAAATATTTATTCTCAGTTTTGATGTATGCATATTTCTTGTAATTTTATCCCTGCAAAAAAAGTCTATAGACTACAACTTCCGCCTGAATTTAGGATAGAACTAAAATACTGTATGTGTGCAATTTCATATATTAATCTAAACATACGTTAAACTTTTTTAGACTAGTCTAAAAATAAAATGTCATGCAAAATATAATTTCCTTTTCTTGCCTGCTTTAGCTGTAAATATCGTTAGATACCTATTTATGTTTGGTGTTTTATTTCCAGTCTCATTTTATAAAGCTTTTGATTTGTTTTTTTATTTTATTCTTTCTCAACTCACTCTTCTTGTGAAATCTGTGCTTTACCTTCCCTTTCTTGTATTTACTTTATATTTTTGGTGTCTTTCAGTAGCAACCCAGCAGTTTCCCAAATGAAAATCAGATCTTACAATGTTGCTGAGGAGACATGACCTTGTTGTGACATCAGTACATGGTAGATTCAGTTATAGAACTGCTAACTGATTTGGTTTAAACCTGTAGTAAGTCTGAGCTTGTTTCTTTCCCCTCTCTAGGACATCAAGGCAACAAAATACCAAGCATATTTTGGCAATACTGTTTGTTTATTTTTATTTATTTTCATTTCAGAATGAAATGTGATGGGTCATTTATTTTGGAGGAAGTCAGCTGCCAAGCTATAAGGAAATTCAACCAGGTACTTGTGGTATTCATTGTGGTAAGGAAATTAGGGCTCTCACCAACAGCAAGGAAGAGCTTCACCAGTCAGGAGAGAGTGCCACATTGGAAATAGAAGTGCCATCCTCAGCTAACACTTTCAGATGACTGCAGGCCTGGCAAATGTATTTCATGTAATGTAATGTCATAAATGAAGTCAGGTTATAACCACCAGCCAATCTTCTTCAAACTTCCTAACCCATGGGAGCTGTCTGCGATAATACTGTTTTAATCTACTAATACTGTTTTAATCTACTAAACTAAAGTCATTTGCTATGTAGCCTTGGATAACTAATACACACATCTATATCCACTTCTTTGTCCATGTCACTGTCTCCATCGCTGCCTAAACCTCTCTGTATTCCTATATCTCCAGGAGATTTACATCAGGAAAACACTATTAATTATTAATAGACTAAATGTGTTCATTTAGTCAATTATTAATTGACTAAATGTGTTCAGTTTCCATTTAAATCCTAGCTAGTGCCTTATTCTTTAATGAAGATAATTTGAACCTAGCTTTGAAAAACTAAACTAAAATCTAGCAATTGTAGAATACTCATCTCTTAGAAGCAGTGCCATTATTTGATGTTAATTTTCACAAGGTGTTACAGAAATATAAATTACAAAAAGTAACCTAATTCCTGAGCTGGGATACAATGCTATCACTAGATCTTTAGATTGTATATCCTTTTTTACAAATGTTTTATTGAAAAGTTCTGTGTATTTGATAACTAAATATAGTTTGAAGCTCTGCTATCACTAACAGATTCTGATAAATACCATTCATAGTCTAAATGGCCTCAGACCATTCTAAACCATTAAGAGATGCTTTACACAATAGACTTAATAAAAGACTGAGACTGCAAATGCAGACCTGGAGTTACTGGAAATGTTCCAACAAAATACAATCCTCATTGTCTATACCTGCAGCAACTGATAAACGGAATCAGCACATCAGACAATTTAATGGGCTTTAAACCCACAATTGAGGATGCACCTTGAAGAAGAAGTGTAAACTTGTTCCCATTTCTCGTCTATTAGTCAGTACCTTGAATTCAGACAACAGAAATCCAGCTCAAAGCAGCTTAGAGAAAAAATTAAATGCATTCTCAGATCTGTTTTCAAGAGTGAATTCAGGAGCTCAGAAGACGTTCAAGAGGGGTGTGTCTTTTTGGATCTCAGAGCCGCACTTCCTGCTTGTTGACTTAATTCCCAAAGGGCTGTCTCCATCTGGTGACAAGGAAGACACACAAAGCCCCAGTCAGATGGAGTGTTGGATTATACCACGGTCTTACCACTAAAGTAATTGGGAGGAGCGAACGTACTGTGTCCTCCTTGGGCTCAGAGTCATTCCTTATTACTGTCTGAGTATGGGAGAAAAAAGGGAGGAGGAAGGCCAACACCAAAGAGCACAGGAACTGAATAAGGTAACAGAAGAATGGGAGATGGATTAGCTCTTAAGGTGAACGAGGCTAAGTAGCAAAAACCCTAAACATCATGTGCCGTCCTGTCTGAGTTACTATATATTTCAAAGTGCCAAGGTTTGTATTTTAATGATCTGCCTCAGAAAAGAGTAGGTTACAAAGTACGTTAATCTGTCCATTGTCCTCTTCTTGTCTTATATATTTATTTACTCATTTCTTCATAAATAGTTTTTGAATAGGGACTATATTATAGAAACTATTCTGAGTTTTAAGGATGTATCAGCAAAGAAAAACAAAAAGTTATAACTTATTTGTCTTGCTATCACAGTGATTACATTTTAGCAGATATAACATTCTAATGCTGAAACACTACCCTGGACCTATTGATTTTTTAAAAAGCAATAAATTTAGTGCTCATCTTTAAAGAGTAACCCATGTAATATCTGAGCATACTAAAGTTTTAGATAGGCACATAAAAACCACTAAAATGGTTATAATCATTAAGGTTTTTTTTGTGGTTTTTTTTGCCATGCTGAGGATCACCTCCAATGCCTTAGGATTGCTAGTCAAGTACTCTACCTTTCTGTTACATCCCTACTCATGATTAACATTGTTTTATTTATGTGTCCTGGAAATATAGGAGTAATTATGTACAATCAATGAATAATAGAAGTCTAGAAATATTGGTTACTTTTATGTTCACATGAGCCCCGTTTACTGAAGTAGCAAATCAGAGTATAAAAGTATCCTGTATCTTATGCATTTCTTAGGATAAGAACATTAGACACCACGAGAAAAAGCATAGCAAACAAAAAGGAGAAAGATTTACATATTTTTTTCTTACGTATTAGATATGCAAGTCTTTGGTCATATTCTACCAAACATAATTCCAGGGAAAGATACGAAAATGGAAGCAAAGGTGGATACCAATGAAAGTCAACAAATGAAACATTCTCGCAAACTTGAGAACAGGCATGGTTTGTATATTTCTCCATTTAGTCTCTCATCTTGCTTGAGTACACTTTAGGATAATAGGCAACCCCACTTTATAACTGTACCAGATTCTTCACTAGAATCACAGCTGAAATTTAACAAACACTCAGATGATATAATGGCAGATTATGTCTTATTTTGTCATCAACTCATGCAGTAGATTCTCTCTCAGATGTTCATTTAGTAGTTTTGATACAGAAATTCACCCTATCCTTTTCCCCTTGAACTCCAGCAACTTCGTCCATGGGGTATTGAATTTTGATGGTCTATGTACTTTCCCATACACCCATGTTTCTCTGCTTCCACTAATTTCATTTGTTTATGAAAAGTTGTTATTGTGACTCAAGTTGTTAGTGATTCCATTGAAGTAAATTGATTAGAAAAACTGAATTGAATATTTGAGATTCAATAACATCCTATTTTATTATCCTCTGGGAAAATGAAACAAAATATATTACTTAGGAACCTGCTGTATAAAATTAAGGATGACTTGTAAAAGGGAAGAGTATATCTATAATTACATTAAAATCCCATTTCAGTCTTCATTCTCTTCTAAAAAGGTCACTGGAAATGGTTATTAGGATATGGTAGATATGAATGTTCAAATCACTGTACCTGGTTAAAGTTCACATGTATACAGTTCAGGTTATCATGTAGGTCAGACTTAAACTTTCAATTATGATTGATTCACAAAGTAGGATTGAAGAACCGGTATTCCTGCATGTCCTTTTTCTCTCAAGCTGTATTACTTGTTTAATTGCTTTTGTTTGTTGATTTTCTGTTCTTTCCCTTCAAAGTGAGTTTGCAAGAAAAGAGGGATAAAAATGATATAGTTAACATTAACATATATCGTCCTATTTTGAATTACTAGCTGCCAGTCTCTTGAGAATGATAATTCACTCATTTGTAAAATTAGTGCTACAAGGGCATCACTGAACAAACTGATAACTTTAATGAGAGTATTTCCTAGATGGTACCTGAAAAGCATTTCACCCTTGGCATCTTGACTTTAATATTAACTGAATTTAGTCCACGTTAATTACTGAAAATTGAAAGAGATCTATTACTCATGGGTCACCAGAAAAGTAATGATTTAAGAAGCTATAATATTTTCCTGGAGAAAGAAACACATTGTTTTGAAAAGGCTTGAATTCAAGATAAAATATACTTGTTATATGAGTCTTTTGAGATTTTTAGTTACACACACACTTTATAACAACTTCTTCCAAAGTTGAAATTGGAGGACATTTGAGATTTAACAAGGGTTTATCTATAAAAGTTTTCATCATGTTTCAAGGATGAGAAGTATCTGTTTTATCATCATACCGACTTCAGAAATTATACTTGCCCAGTTGATGTAAATGACAATTCTCAAAGCAAGCAGGCGTGGGCCTGGCAGTTGAACTGCTTAGTAGGAAGCCTACATTTTAACATTAAAGTTCAATGCATGGAAGCATTGTTCCAGTCATAACAAACTGTCTAAATTACAAAATCCTGGCAACCCATTCTAGCTGTTAAGCTATATATCCCGCTATGCTCAGTCTGGAAAGCTTTTACTAATTCATAAAAGGATTTTCTCAGCTGAGAGAAATTGGAATCTGGCAGAGCAAACAACCAAAACAGGTCCACTCATTTCCCAGAGGAAAGATTTGACCAGAATCATTAGCATTTGAATTACTTTTGAAAAATTCCACCCATCACTGATTACTATGTGTGTATATATATTTTATAACACATATATATTATATATGTAACACTATGTATATGACATTATAGATATAATGTGATACTGCAGACCCATTTCCCTGGCTTTTTACCCAGTTGTATTTTCTAGAATATTTTTCATTTATAATGTTTCAAGCATACTTTATTATACATTACTCCAATGTAATTTTTCTCTTTTGGAAAGGTTGCAAAGAGAGCCACATCAATATTATCAGTTAGGGAGACAAGTTGTTCAGACTTTGCCCAATAAATGTGTTTTCAGGCACTGTCTATTAATATGGCAGTGAGTGAGCTGCTGTGGGTTTTGTGGTTAAATCACTATAGATAAGCACAAAAGGATAATAATAAACTAAAGCAATATTTATATAACCATTGGCTCTTTCACCAAAATGAACTACTTAACATAATTCCCTATGAAATTTCACAATGTGATAATAGATTATGTTTTTTTGAGACATATATTAATATTTTAGATAATTTTATTTTGTGGTGAGTCACACTGATAATTTATTCTACTTAATTGCTACCCAACAGTAAATTTTATGATTTATAATATTTTTTCAGTTTTTACTTTTATTATTACCTATTTCAAACACATAATTATTACATTCCTTATGGGGCATGGCACATGTACAACACATCTTAATTCTTTTTCCTAACTCCTTCCCCTTCCTTCTTTAGCTCTTAATCTCCTTCCCATATGAGGAAGATCTATTCCTCTACTTCTTATTATCTGTCCTCTATTTTGCTCTGTATTTACTTTTGTGGGTGAGTTTTCATACAAGAGAAACTACATGATATTTAAACTTGAACATCTGGTTTATCTCACAGAACATTATGATCTCCAAATGCATCTGTTTTCCTACAAATGACTGTAGCTTGCCCTTCTTAATGTAGACAGAGTAGTCTACATTACTGTATACAAATACCACATTTATTATATTATTATATTACTGTGTATAAATACCATGTTTCCTTTATCTGTTGGTGCACATATAGGCCACTTTTAACATTTAGCTATTATCAATTATGCTGCTATAAAGATGTATCGCTCTAATATGATGACCTTAACTCTTTTGGGAAGATACCTAGAATGGGCACACTTGAGTTAAAATGACTTTCTAGTTTTAGAATTTTGAGCAATCTCCACACTCATTTACACTTTCATTGTACTAGTTTACATTCCCACCAACGATGTACAAGGACCGTCTTTTCCCCACAGCCTCTTCAGCCTTTGTTATTGATTGATTTCTTCATGATGGCCATCCTATTTGGAGTGAGATGGAGTCTAAGTGTGGTTTTAATTTACATTTCTCTAATAGTCAGAAATGACAAACATTTTTAGTGAATGTATTGGCCATCTGTACTTCTGAGATTTTTGTACTCATTTCACTTGTTCTTTTGTATTGGATCTTTTATTTTGGGAAGTTTTATTTCTTCACTTCATATATTCTAGATATTAGTCCGCTGGCTGAAGAAGAGCTGGAAAAATTTTTTCCCATTCTGAAAGTTGTTCCTTCCACTCACTTTATTTTTGTTTCCATTGCTTTTTAGTTTGATACGATCCCAGTTGATTTTCCATATTATAGTTTGTGTAATCGGAGTTCTGTTCAGAAAGTCCTTCCCTATGACTATGACTTCGAGAGCTTTACCTATTTTATCTTCCAGCAGATTAAATCTTCCCCTTTTTTATATTTAGGACTTTGGTTCATTTTTATTTTATTTTACACATGATGAGAGATTTGGATCTAGAATCATTATTCTGCATGTGAATGAACAATTTTACCAGTACCATTTATTAAAGAGGCTATCTTTCCTCCAGTGTGATTTACAGTATTTTTAACAGCTTTATTAAGATAAAGTTCACATTCCATGAAATTCACCTTTTTATATTGCTCACTTAAAGGCTTTCTGTATATTTTCTGAGTTTTACAACTATCAGTGCTATTTAATTTTAAGACATCTTTATCACTGCAAGGAGAAATCCTATTCCGTTCTGAATCAGTGCTCATACCCTCTCCCCTCAGCCTCTGGAAATGACTCCTCTGCTTTCAGTCTCCATGGACTTGTGCATTCTGGACATTTCAACTAAATAGAATTATACCATATTTACCAATTTATTCATTTACATGTTGATGGTTTTCAGCTGTTTCCATCTCAAGACAATTAGGGATAATGCTTTGAAAATTCTCATCCTTTTCCTTATAATTACTTTAACTTCTAGAATATATAGATATTAAACATAGATGGCTGGAAATGGCTGAGAATTTTTCCAAAGTGGATATACAGTTTTTTAATAGCACTAGAAATGCGTGAGCATTCTAATAGCATCATAAACTCTCCAACACTTTGTATTGTCAGTGATATTAATATTAACCATTATAGAAGTTCTGTATAGAATCATATCATGGCTTTAATTTACATATCTTTAGCAGTTCCTGGCATATTTAACATCAGTAATTTTCATATTGCCTAATTTTTAGTGTTCGTTTGTGAAATGTTGGTTCAGATATCTGATTTTATTAACTGGATTTTCTTCTTCATATTGAGATATAAGAAGATTTTTATATACACTTATGGTTTAAAATGGTAGAGCCAGGCGTGGTGGTGCACACCTGTAATCCCAGCACTCAGAAGGCTGAGGCAGGAGGATCGCTGAGAGTTCAAGGACAGCCTGGGCTACAAAGTGAGCTCAAGGCCAGCCTGAACTGCATAGCGAGACCCTGTCTCAAAAAAAAAAAAAAAAGTTAAAACACATGTTATTGATTTTTTTAATGTGTGTAATTTTTTTTCCTTTTTTAATGATATTTTTAGGAATATAATTTTAACATTGATCAAGTTAACTGTGTATTCTTCTACAAATAGGGCTTCTTGCATGCCCTGTCTAATAAATCTTTGCCTATATCTAGTGTGTACTTTTCTTCCAAGTTTTTATCTTCCACTTGTACATTTGATTTATGATATTTGAGTGTAGTTTTTGTATTTATTGTGAGAAAAAAAGTCAGGTTCATTTTCATAAAACATACAACTGTTTCAATACCATATTGTAAATATCATCCTTTCCATATTCAGTAACCTTCATACCATTGTTCAAAATATATTTGTCTTGTGTGTATGGGTGGACATGTAGAAACTCACCCAGCTGCACTGGTTTGCTTATTCCAGCACTATGCTGCCTTGAACACAACATTGAGGGGCATTAGGAAAGGCAGTCTGCTTTACTCTTGCAAATGAGAAAGTGAAATTGCTCAACATTGGTCTTCTCTTCCAAAATCAGCTTTTTATTTTTCTTTGCATTTCCAAATGTAAATATTTAAATTAGTATGTTGATTCTTAAGAGAAAGGATGCTGAGAATTTGACTAGGGTTGTTTGGAAACCACAAATAAATTTTGGAAAATTGGTATCTTAGCAATATTGAATCATCCAGCCCATGATCACATTAAATATCCCCATGTGTCTTTTTAATTTCTATAAAGATGGCTCATTACTCAGAGTTTTCCAAAGAAATAAGGCCAATCTGATGTGAAATGTGCATGTGTATGTGTACGTGTGTGTGTGTGTGTGTGTGTGTGTGTGTGTGCACGTGCATGCTTATCTCACATGATTATAGAGTGACTAGGAAGCTCTGTAGCTTTTTTGTAGTCTTGGATACATGAATTTATGTTGCAAAACTCAGAACTACACACCCGAGTCATATATAATTATTATCTTGATATCTACATTTTAAATGAAAAATAGCTGTAAGATATTACTGTTATTGTTTGTTTAATAATTATAAGCATTATTTATAGAAAATTCCACAATTTTCAATTTTGAGTGTTGTTTACTTCTTCCTAAATTTTCTTGCTTCCATATTGAATCATTAATCTTCTAGTGAAAGATCTCCTCATAATCTTCTAGTGAAAGATCTCCTACACTACATAGTAGTGTAGCTCTGTTGATAAATTTTCCCAATTTCTGTATTTGGAAACATTTATATTAAGCTTTGGTTGCATGAATATATTTTTGCTGTATATGAATTAATTATTAACAAAATATCTTCCATTATGTTACTGATGTATTTTTATTGTCTTCTAGCTTCCATAATTGTACTGGAAAATCTGCCATCAAACTCATTGTTGCCCTTTTGAAATGAATTCACCTTTTCCCCCATTTATTAATGCAATATATTTAACATTTTCATATGGTTATAGCATGTTTATAATATTAGTACCAGAATCCCTTTCTGATCATTTTATCATATGAATCTGGTGGTTCTAGTGTTTGTTCCCCTTAATACATATTTTCTAACTTTGAGTTACATATTCTTGCTTCTTAAACTCATCAATTTTTTACTGTATTCCAGATATCATTTGCAAAATGAGTTTAATGTGCATTTTCCCTAAGACAGCACATCTTTTCTTTTACAGGTAGCTAAAGTGACAGATCACTTTGGCTCAGTGGAGAAGTAAGCACAGTTGGGGATGGATTGTAGCTTCCATTTACCTCCTTTCCACTCTTGTTTTAAGATCTTGAGACTGTCAGACATTACTGAACACCCTTCCCTCTATCAGGACTTTGGATTTCAAGCACGATTCGGCTGTATGGAATTTCCATGTCTCCCACCAAACCCCTAGCTACCTCAGTATTGGCAGCCTCACATTCAGTCCTCTCCAGATTGCAAACCAGCACACCTGCCAGCGCAGCATTCAAAATCATCCCAGGCTTATCTTTACCTCTGCAGAGTCCTTCTGCTCATGGCCAGCCTGATCCTCAGCCCAAGCCTAGATCTGCAAATGCCCTTGTGTAGAAATTCTACCCAACTGAAAAGGGATAATTTTGTTCAATGTTTTTTGAAATAATATATTTGTGTAATAACAATTTTTGCCTGGTTTTTACAGTGGAAATTAAAACTGAGCCTTTCTGTGGACAGGTCACAAACTTTTGCTTGGCATTTGCTAAAAAGGGCTTGCAATTATCTATATGAATCTCTTTCAACTCTCAAGGATCTGAATCATTCTCGAGAATTTGATCATGAAACTAGTAACATCTCTGTCTCAAAGAATTCATAGGAGGACAAAATCCTACTATTTACAGCTCTCAACTAACCAACCAGATGACCCGATCTCATTTTTTAATCTTATTTATATTAACCAAACTTTCGTATTTGGTGTTTCTCTTACTCTGCTGATCCCTGGTACTGCCCTTTCCCTCAAAACTACCCAAATCAGAATGAAACTAAGCTTTTATTTACTCTACTAGGGATTTTAAAATAATGTTCCCATTTCTCTAAACATTGTGTATGATATTTTACAGAATGCACTATCCTGTGAGGTGCTTTATAGTCTGAGCTAGAGATGATCCTGAGCTTTATGACCAAAAGAAAAAAAAAAACAAAAACCTTAGATTTAGAACCGAGTGTTATATACACAAAAACCAAGAGTAAAGGATGGGTGAGGATCTAGGATGGACAGAGAAAAGGAGAGCAGAAGTAAAAGTATTAAGATGTGTATATTTGCATAGATATGTCCTACACTTTGTATGTATATATACACCAAGATATTTATATATTTCTCAAGATGTGATGTATTTATTAAGAAGCATAAACACCAATAACATTTAAGAAGATGAAATTATATCATAGGACCAAAATAGTAAAAGCTTGAAAGATACAACTGCATCCAACCAAGACCCATTACATTATCCGATCTATTAATTCTCTGAAGTCCTTGAGAACCCTTCTTCCTGACCAGCTGGAAGTACAGACTTGAATATACCTTCTGTCTCATTGTTGATTTACCTTCAAAGAAGCTCTTTCTTCTAGTACACCAATGCCAAATATTTCATTCTTATACCTGTCAGCCAGTGAGCCTTGCTTTGTGGTAAAAAGATGATCTATAGATGGCTCCTGAGTAATAATCAAAGAACAAAATCGTGCAATGGATACATAAGTGGGTTCTTGTGACTGTTTTAGAGATATGTCTGATAACTAAAGATGACATCAGAACATCTACCTTTAAAATTAAACATCAACAGGCTGAGATCAAAGAATAATACTGACAAAAATGCCAAACTTTCTCAGTGCCATTGCTTATTCTTTAAAAGTCATAAAAATAACAATTCAGAAATACTCACTCTATGATGAAGTAAATACTTATAAACTATGGGAGTAACTGAATTCTGAGTGGTAGCTATGAAAATAAGAAGTATATGATTTCATATTTTCTATTTATTACTGATTTATGGCTCTCTTCCATTTTTTTCTGTTCCTTTAATTTCCTCTGTTCCCCAAAATATTTATTTAGCACATTCTAGCTACATAAAAGAAAAATAATATAGAAAGTACACAGGGCCAATGAGATCCCTCAATTAAGAAAAATTCTTCCTTTAGAGTGGATTTAGTAAACAATCCTAATAAATAGCCATTGTGTTAGCTTTTTGTCTCGGTAATAAAATAACCAAATAACCTGGAAATAACTGCTCAGCAGAGAAAAGGTTTATTTTGGCTCATCGTTTCAGGGGTTTAAATTCATGATATGCTGGTTCCATTTTGTTTAGGCTCATGGCAAGGCAGAAACATCATGGCTCAAGATGGCGGCAGAGGAAAGCTGTTCACCCCATGGTAGCCGGAAGCAGAGAGAAAGAGGAAAGGGCTAGAAACAAGGTATATCTTTCCAGGGCACAACGCCAAGTGATCTACTTCCTCTACCTAGACCCACAGCCTACCGTTTCCACATCCTTCCCACAGTCTATTCAGCTATGGATCTGTCAATGAGTTTATCCATTGATGAGATTAGAGACCTCGTGATCCCCAACGCCTCACCTTTGAACATTGCTGCCTTCACCTTGTAAGCCTCTGGAGAACTTTCATATTCAAACCGTACAGCAACTATTTAGCTCAAGTGGCCCCAGTTAACAGATAGGAAACTATAGTTTTTAAATGTTTCCCTCACTGACTCATAAAAAGTTACTTGCCAATCTTGTGTCTCCCTCTCCCATGCCCTCCTCTTTCTTTTTCTCTGTCTGCCTTTTCTTATTTTTCCTTCTTTTAGCATTGCCCTTTGAATGCCACTGTTTAAAACTGAAAGAGGAAATAAATGAGCCAAGTATCCCTCTTTCCTCAAAAAAAAAAATCTACTTCACAGTAGTTATCAATGGATATGTATTAAATAAATGAATTATATGCAGGGAGTATGGAAATAAATTAGTGAATTAGTTACAATCATATTAAGAGTGGCAAACTCTGAGAAGATTATTTTTCATTTCAGATCAGATAATACCAAGTCCTTTTATTTCTTCATATTTTCATATGAATAAAATGTAATATTTCCCACTCATGCTATTCGATATTACTATGGAAACTTACTACGTTTTGCTTTAATCTTAATATCAATAGTCCTTTAATATTTTATCTTTGATCCTTGTCTAATTTATACAACATGCTATGTAACATTTGTGATGCTTTTCGTTTTAGATGATTTCAAATTGCCCTCTCAACGTTTCTAGAGCTAAGTAAGTACCTGTGATTTTTCTACTTGTCTTATGGAAATTCTCATCAAAATACATATTTCATATGAGCATATGATTTTTTTTACTGTCATATATTATTTTGCCCCAGATATGAGTTAATAGAAGAGCACAATATATGTAAATTAAACTTTGAAGTTCAAAGTCAGTAAAATTGAAAATTTTTCATCAAAAGGCACCAATTAAGAAAATAAACTGGCAAGTAGTAGACTAGAGAAAGCTACTTGTAACCCACATTTTTAAAAAGGCTAAATAAATGACTTTATCAATAATAAAAATCAATAAAATTGACAAAATCCTTGAACAGATGTTTCATAAAGAAAGAAAACATAATAGGCCCATCAAACACACTATACATTTTTAATTGTTAGGGAAATATAAAAGAAAATCAAAGGGAAGTTCTAGATCAAGTGAAGCTAAGGCTATAACATCTAAACAATAGTCCAAGCAATAGGACCTATCAAAATGTTGGGGTGGTGATTAATTGTGACGGGATATTGAAAATGTTTTATATCATAATACTAAGCATTACACAGGTATAAGCATGTCAAAGTTGATCAAGCTATGAGCAAAAAACATGAACATTTTAATGTATAATTGCACTGCATGTAAGTATATTAAAATTTACAAAACACATAACTAAAAGAACACATAACTAGAACAAAGAATACATTATTTTTTTAATGTAGACTACCAAGATATTTCTATTAGAATTTCATTTGATCACAGCTATCTTTTGATGCATACTATTCTGAAGCAATATGACAAATAACCTGACAATATCATCTCCTTTTAAAAAAAAATCACAAATTTGCCAGGCATGGTGGCACACGCCTATAGTCCCAGCACTTTTCAGGCTGAGGCAGGAGGATCATTGCAAGTTCGAGACCAGCCTGGACTACAAAGTGAGCTCAAGACCAGCCTGAACTGCATAGTGAGACCCTGTCTCAAAAAGACAAAAAAAAAAATCGCAAATTAAAGAGTTAGTGACAATATGTCATTTATTCAAAGTCACACAACTCTTAAAGCGAAAGACTCCAGATTTAAAGTAAGGTCATAGTATCATTACAACCTCAACAGCTTCCCTCATGCTATGCTGCTTTTGCATATCAAAATTTTAACACTAATTTCTTTTGCATGAAACATTCATTTTAATGAAAACCAAGACTGATATAACTTTTAAGTGATTAACAAATTTAGAGTGGCTAATAGAGTATTCTAATAATATAGGATTACATGACTGAATTGGTTCACCAATAGAAAATTAAATTTATCACAGAACTTCAACTTGATTTGGAAAAGCCAGGTAAACCACTGACTGCATATTTCTTAGCTTGTAAAAATAAAAAGTAAGGAGTAGTACATAAATCATAATGATAGACTCTACCTTTTATAAAGGTCTAAAAATAATATATGCACCAGACAACGTGTGAAATGATAGTACTAAGAATTATACAGAAACTATGTCATTTTTGTTCTACTTTAAACTTTTACAAGAAATTTTCAGAATTAGAGAGGGGTACCCAATAACCTCAGTGGATGTAAACACTATGTCATGAGCATGAACCAGCATGATAACAGGGATTAAAATAGGGAAGGGAGATTTAGAGCTGCAGAGAGGACAGTGGATGCAAAATGGAAGGGGATTTATGCCTAAGATGAATGTAAATTTTGTGTACCTCAAACATATACTAACGAAATAAAATAATAAGTAAGCCAAAAATAAATGTATTTGGATTTTTTTAGAGAGGTAAAATGTATGATAAATATAGTAAAACTACATCTTTCTAGGTGTACACTCACTTCTGTGAATTTGGGAAAATTCGCAGTTGTAAGATTGGCACCATGATCAGACACAAAATCCTGATAATGTTACAACGTGAAGGTGCTCTCGTTGCCATTCACAGTCTAGTCTACAGAAACTGTGGATTGAATTACTGACTTGTGGTTTACAATTTCCAAGAAATACAATAAGTGGAATGATTCACATGCAGTGTTTTGTCACCCACCTTCATTCACTCAGCTTCATTATTTGTGGCTCACTCATGCTGTTGTCTGTATCACTATCCATCCCTTCTTGTTGCTGAGTAGCATGGCACTGTATAGATAGTTCACTCAGCTTATCAACTCACCAGTCCATGGATGGTTATGTTGCTTTGAGCTTGTCGATTATTAATAGAGTAACTCTCAGTACTGACATACAAGTTTTACACAAACATCAATCTTATTTGTTCTTGGATAAATATGTCAGAGTAAGATTCCTGAATTTGAAGTGTATATTGAACAATATAAGAACCTGTCAAAGTGTTTTTCAAGGTCAATGCTACCTTCTGCACCTTACTCACAATGAATGAGAGTCCAGGTGTTTGACATTCTCTCCAGAATATATTAAGATCAGTTTTTATTTGTTTGATCCCTGATAATAGGTATGTGTAGTGGTATGTATATGTAGTCTTCATTTACATTTTCTTAGTGATTTATTACATCCATGTACTTATTTGCCAGTCTTATGTCTTCTGTTCACATCTTCTATTCACAGGAATTGAGACTTTTCTTTGTAATAAAATTTGGAAGTTCTTTATATATCTTGATTATCAGTCCTTTATTACATATGAGCTTTGTAAATATTTTCTTCCTGTTTGTGACATTGATTTTTGGAAGAAATGATGTTTTTTCCTAGAGAAATTTTTAAATTTAAATTTTCTCTAATTAATCTTTTGTTTTTTCTTTTTGAAACAGGGTCTTGCTGTGTAGCCCAGGATGACCTTGAACTCCCAGCAATCCTCCTTCCTCAACCTCCTGAATGCTGGGATTACAGGCCTGAGCCACCATGTCTGGCTTAATTAATTTTTATAATGGCCTTTTAGTTTAAGAAATCTTTTCCTAAATAAATTCATGAATAAGTATTCTTAGCAGTCAAAGATTTTAAATTTGGATGTATGATACATTTCAAATTAGTCTTGTATATTATTAAGGTATGTGATAGTTTTGTTTTGGGTGTTGCTATTCAATTGTTTGAACATTATTGATTGAAAATAGTATTTTTCTCTATATATTTTCTATATATATATAAATATGTGCCATGGTTTAGATCTAAACTCTCTCTCCAAATACTCACATATTCAGAGGTGGAGATTTTGGAAGGTGATTGGATCATTAGATTACTATACTTATCTGTGGACTATTATGTTGGTAAACTTATAGCTGAATGTGTTAGCAAGTGCAGCTTGCTGGAAAGATATGGGTCAATGAAGTGTGACCTAAGAAGATGTATTCTTGTCATGGCTCTTCCTTACTCTTTCTGCTTTCTAATTTACAATGGATTTAGCAGTGTTCCCTCACCATACACTCCAAATCATATCATTATGAAATTACAATTTCTAAAAATAATGTAACACCTCTTCGAAATTATTGCAAATGTGTTTTATAACTTTTATTTTAAATATTAAGGAAATTTTTTTGTATTGACTCCTGGCAATGTGCAATATATTTGTGTATAATATGTTAATTCGGATCCCTAATGCACAAACAGATCTCTTGTGCTTTTTCACATTTGACTTTGTGGGTAGATTTTTCAGCTCATCTTGTAAATGTCTGTGTCTTGTATTAAATCTGTTTCTCTTGCAAGTACTGACTATAGCCGTATTCAACACATAGTTGCTGAAGATATAGCTAAACATTCAACAAAGCATAATGACAGTAGTCCAAAATAAAGTATTACCCAGCCTTGAATGGTAAAGCAGTGATTGAGAAATTCTGGTTTACATCATGGAGATGCATAGAAAGGGGGGAAGCACAGCAACAAGTTCTGAATTTAAGCTTTGCTATCATTACTCAAGAGCTTCTTTCAGGATCACAGTATGATTCTTTTCCAGGTCCATATACTAAGAAACTTCCATTCTATGGTTTAAGTAGAGTTACAAAAATGATGATTTAAAAATGCGATGAATCTCTGCACAGCCCACCAACAACCCTGCCCCGTCCATCCCACTGTAATGAATCTCTAAATTAAAAAAGCATTATTACTGTAAAAAAAAAAAACATACACACTGCCAAGAACAATGAGTAAATTGTGTTTGAAATGTGGACAAGTATTTTGAGAGTTTTGAGTGAGGTTAATATCAATGTATCTTTTGCTTAATTTTTTTTAGCTTAAATGTTTATGATTTTTTGGTCAAACTTCATTGATCAACTGTTTATAACAATTTATGTCAAATAATGACATTACATTATGTGCATATCCACCTGATTCACCAGATCTGGCACCATGCAATTTAAAGCTCTTTCCCAAAGTCAAGATGACCTTGAAAGGTAAAATTTCACACCTGTTCAGGATATAGAAGACAGTCATGGAATAGAACTTCCTGAATTGCTTGCAAAGTGGCAAAAAAGCTGAGATAGGTATATTCTTAGTGAAGGGGAATATTTTGAAGGCGAATAATGATAATGTATCTTTTAATATGTTTTTAAAATTTAAAAATTCATAATATGTTTGCATCACACCTCATATGTATGAAAAGTAACTGTAAAATAAAACAATAAATGTTGAAATATACAGGTACCCAACACATTGAAGGAAAAGAAGAGATGCTAAACACGAGCATCCTCTGTGTGTTGTGATCTCAGCTTTAACAGTTTCCGATTATGTGACTTGGGGCAAAAATTTTTCTCCTGAAAGAGTCCACACCAGAAATTGTAAAATGGGAAGGAAATATTTGCATGGGCTTACAATAAAAAGCACATAGCATATAATGTTAGCTATTATTTATGCTATGATGATACCAGTGCATTTAAAGACATTATGAAGATGAGATTTGTTCTGGAATTACACTATAGATAGTCTTCAGATAGGTGAAAAGTATGTTTTTTAAAAGAAGCATCTTGTAAGAGGGGAGCATAAGACTATACTCAATGAATTTATACAATGCTCTCCTCCTCCATTTCTTTTCACTATCTTCCTGGGGGTTCTACTTCCTCTATTTTCCCCAGAACTTCTAATTGGTGTTATAAGTGTGTCCAGATGTCCCCGCAAGCCTCATGCACTCATGGGGCACAGATTTTCAGAGGAAGCTGAATCTACAGTGTGTCATGCTGGGACTAAAGGTGTGTGGTCAGTTCATTGATTAGTTTGGCATCACCCTAATCCCAGCAGCCTAGATAAAATACACAAGGGGTAGAAAGTTGCTCTCTCAGTGGATTTTGCTGTCTTCTACCCATGATGAACTGTTCTCCTCTGCAAAGCCAAAAGCCACGCTGCCTTGGAGCCAGCTGATTATGAACTGAAAGCTCTACTAACTGTGAGCTAAATAAACCTTTCTCTCCTTAACTTTGGACATCAAGTTATTTTGTCTCAGCAAAGAGAAAAACAACTAAGACACTTGGTCATTTTCAAACTGAACCAAGATGATGAGTAGTGTGCTTTAAGTGAGATAAGACAAGAATAAGACAAAAATTATCTCCATTTTGTATTGTTCAATGTTTTTTCTGCATTTTGGATTTCAATATCAATTACTAAAACTAAACATTTTATCCTTTTGTTCTAATTGTAAATTGGTTTAAGTGTCTACTTAACCATTAAAAAATATTCATTTTATTCTCCAAATTATTATAATTGTATTTCACTTCAAGAAAAGAATACCTGAATGATTCTTAACGCCATGATCACTTCATTGATCTTCTAGTACGAGTATATTTTGGAGAGGAATACGTAATATGTTAAAATAAATCCACAATGAAGCTGTCTGTGTCTCATAAAAAAAAATCATTATAATAAATCTTCCTCTGGAAAATAGAAATAATTCTACATATACCCTAAATTACACCAATATCATAAACAACAAAATGAAATGCCAAGTGCATTTATCTATAGATAAACAATTTTTAACTTAATCTAATTTCAATAACATATAGTTTTCTTAGAAAATGAATAAGAATGGAAAACATAAGCAATTTCCTCCAAGGTCATTTAGGACATGTTTAAAAGCAGAATCAGAAAGGAAACTCAGTTCATAACATTTTCAAACTGGTAGATTCTAGAAATCTTATAGATTGTCTTTGGGGTAAGGAATCACAGCTTCTGGTGTAAAGTGATGACTTGAATAAATCAATGCATGTCTCAGACTTTACTTTAATTTTTGGAATTCTTACTTTCACAAACCAGCAATCCTAAAGCATATTGATTTTTAGTTTCTGTACAGTTTCCAAGCACCTATCATCCATGTGACTGACAATTGAAAAATCTTCAAACTAATAGTAATATCTAACTTTAAACAATTTCAAAGTTATTTTTCAAAAAGAAAACCTTATAAACTAAACAATAAAATCATTTGAATAAACATAAAGCAAATAAATATAGTATTTATGAGCCAAATAACTTTCAATGGTAAATTTTAAAACACAAGAAAAGGAGAATTATGCTATCTATGTGTGCACATATGCAGCTTTCATGTATTAATTTTGTGGAAAGCTGCCAATACTTCCTGTTTAGGTCTATAAAATAATTGAGTCATTAGTGTTTTTCTACTTTAAATGGTCTCAGGATAGTTTGAGAGAACAGTTTAAATTGATTTTACTGTTCTGCCAACATAGCTATAGTTGAGAAATAAACTAGAAAATGCATATAAATTAGGTTATTTTGCAAATTGTTAATATCTTCAGTACTATCTTCTTCTTAATGGATTTAAATTAGAAGCACTAATGACTATGTTAGTATATTTTGTGCTCAGTAGGAGATACCAATACAAGGGTTTTTTGGGTGCATTTGGAGAGAAATAAACAGTTGAAAATCATTAGCAACAGAATCAAAATAATGTTTCACTGAAAATATTGAATTTTAAGTAAATCTATGGGATAATTTTAACCCATACTGGAAGAAAGAACTTACTGAAATAAGCAACTTTTCTTTTAACAAAGGTTAAATATTTTTCTATTCCTACATGAATCATGTGAGACAAGTATCTTACCTTATAAAAAATAGTATCCTAGACATATGCATTTGCTATGTCCATGTGTCTTGGTTACTTTTCTCTCCTTGCTGAGACAAAATATGCAATGCCCAAAATGAAGGAAGGAAAGGTTTATTCAGTTTACAGTTTGTGGAGGTTTCAGTCCATACTTGGTTGGCTCTGAGGCAGAAGTTAGCACAGTAACAAGAGCAAAGGGGGGAACCGCAGCAACCAGCCTCTTTCCCTCCCTTACATTGTAAACAGGCTACGCCCACCCAGGGGGCGGCGCTCATGTAGTTAACTTTCTAAACTTCTCATGTTGACACAGGGTGCTGAGTCACTTAGCCAAACCTTTAGACTCTCCAAGCTAACACAATGTATCAACCATAACACCATGACATAAGACCTCTAATATTATTTTAGTAAAAATTATTTGCCTATATTTTTTCATTGGCTTTGTTTTATATGGTTATTCTTATATTTAAAAATGGAATATGAAGGGGTAGAGTCAAAGCACACTTAATTGCTCGGATTGAGTCTCATTTGGGAGAATTGGGGAGCAAATAGTAGAATTCTTTGGAAAATAAATGCAGAAAATATAACTAATACGTTGAAAACATGGATAAAAACTCCAGTAACTGGGCCGAATGTTTCCTCTCTTGAAGCCCACATCACCTTCCTCTCTCCTTTTCTTGATAGGCCTGTTGCAACTGCTGCATTCTCTCCCTTCAGAGTCATTTCCTACATCTGAGTATTACAGATCTGAGGCCCCTGGTCATAAGACCAGCATGCTTTGATGAGCTTAGTTCAAAGCTAACTGCACCCAAGCTCTGGCATCTCACAGGCTCTCAATAATTCTGTCCAAATTACTGAACTCGATCAGCTCTTTGTCTCTCTCAAGCTGGCAAGCCAAAGTGTGGCTCACTCTACTGGTATCACAAATACTTTGTGTCATGAAGTGAAACTCTTCACTTATCCAACACATAGTTATATTTCCCAGTTGATAAACACAGAACCTAACGCAGAAAATAAAAGTGCAGCCTTTGACCTTGCCAAGTACACAGTTTAATGGAACAGAAAATATTTTAACTCCTTACACTAATTAAAGTATAATTTTGTAACTGAGAAAAAAGAAGAAGAAGAGGAAAATACTTGGATGAAAGGTCAAGAGAAGTTTGCCTGAGAAAGCAATGTTAGGGATTGTTATGGTTGATACACTGTGTCAACTTGGGGAGTCTAGAAGTTTGGCTAAGTGACTCAGCAGGAAGCCAGGGTGCTTACTTTGTATACATCCTGAGCCTGTGGAAGAGGAGGGCATGGAGATTATGTGGTAGCTACATGCCCCTTAGGTGGGGGTAGCCTGTTTACAAAGTAAGGCAGGGAAAGAAGCTGCTTGCCGCGATTCCTCCATTTTGCTCTAGCTGTTTGCTGTTCAGCTGCCATTCCCCCCTTTGCTCTTGTTGCTTTGCTACCTTCTGCCTTGGAGCCAGCCAAGTATGGACTGAAACCTCCACAAACTCTAAGCTAAATAAACCTTTCTTTCCTTCATTTTGGGCATTGGATATTTTGTCTCAGCAACGAGAGAAAAGTAACCAAGACAGGGATGTAATTAAGAGAATTTGTAAAATTCTATCAAGTTTAAGAAGAAAGGGAAGTTGAAAACAGCATTCCTAAGAAGGAAACTATATACAAAAATATCCCTGTAAAGTATTTGATGGTATACCCAGTGCATTATGGGAAAACTGAAGAACTCATGAGGAAAGAGCAAGAATATAACTGGACTCAGTGGGAGCTGGGAGGATAAGCCAAATCACTTCACATAAAGTCATCAGCAAAGGTATGACTTTGTCCTCTACCTTAGAACAACCTTACCTTAAGGGTCAATTCCTGGCTCCAGTGCAGATCCCTCAGCCTGATAGCACAGATCCTTCAACCCACTGACTCAGACTTTCTAGCTTCCACCACTGACCTTAGGGTTGTCCCAAGGCAGATCCTTGCTACAGACTTGCATGACACATTGTCATGGGCTCTAGGTCTCCAGCTGGACTTGTGGAGGACACTGCCATGGGATTCAGGCCTTCTGTATGATTCTTTGGGTCTCTAGCTACATGGACAGATCTTTTGCATTGCTCTGCATCTGACTTTTTGACAAATATCATAAAATAATCCTATAAATTGTGTGTCTGCTATTAAATCTATTCCCTTGAGAACTCTGACTGCAACAACTTCCCTATGTCTATCGTAGCTTTCATGAATGTGCTAACTTGAAATCGACTTGAAAGACCTGCAAAAGGCTTTTAGGCCAAATGTAACTTGGTGGACTTCTGGTTTACAATGATGCTGTGGTTTGGATGTAGTTTGACTTTGTCGCCCAAAGGTTCATGAGGACACAGTTTCTCTCATCATTTAAAGTTCTCTTCCCTTATAATCAACTCACTCCTGTGTTTAGACAAATAAAATCAATCAAAGTGTGAAAACTTATTGCCTGTAGACTAGAAGTATGCAAACAGGATCCTGTTGTACCATTATTTAATTTACACTTCAAGCTGCTCTTAGAAGAAGAAACATAAAATAAGTAGGTGGAGATGAATGAAAGGAAAAGAAAAGACACAGAATTTTTATATTTGCCTGCTACACCAGAGAAGAAACAGCTCAAACATCAATAATTTGTTGGGGGGCTGGGGATTTAGCTCAGCGGCAAAAGCGCCTGCCTGGCAAGCGCAAGGTCGTGAGTTCGGTTCCCGGTACCGGAGAAAAACCAAAAAAAAAAAAAAAAATTTGTTGGCCCTGAAAGTGTGCACATTCCATGTTTACTGATTTGGGAAGTTGTTTCAGCATTTTAATGTTCTGTTATCTTGGAAATTGGAGTTCAAGAGGAAGAAAGATGAAGACACACATATACAGAAAAAAGTGTTCCTCCCAAAGTTCTTGTCACTTTATAGCTCTTCCCTAAGTTTCTCCATAAATCTATTCTAGATTATGGTTCTATCAAGATTTTTAGAAGTTATCATACTTTGCACACAATTCACCTTTTTCTGTGTATTACCAAATGAGACCTGATATTTCCTACTTATCAATGGCCCCACAAGATTCTAGTCAGAAAGTATGGAGATTTTTAAATGGGATCATAGCCCCTCACATACCACTTCATTCTTTTTTGTAGTTTGTTACTTGTGATTTGAGCTTGCAATACAGACACTAGCTTATCCAAACTATTGGGACTTGAGTTTCTTGTCCTGGAAAAATTTATAGCATATAAAATATGTTCAACAGTGTATGGCATGAGTGAATTACAATTTAAAAAAAAATGAAATGCTACTGCATGCAAATTAGAATGGCCAAAATCCAAAACACTGACAGCATCAAATTTTGGCAAAGATGCGAAGCAGAAGAAATGCTCACTTATTGTTCATGGAAATACAAAACAACACAGCCACATTTGAAGGTAGTTTGGTAGTTTCTTAAGAAATGAAATGTGCTCTTCCATACCATTCAGCAAATTGTACCCCTCAGTATTTATCTAAAGAAGTTGAAATCCTGCATTCACACAAAAACCTACGCACAGATGTTTATAGCAACTTTATTTGTAATTGCAAACATTTGGTGGACAAATCAATTCTGGTGCATTCAGACAATGGAATATTATTCAGCACTAAAAATAAATGAGCTGTCAACCCACAAGAAAACATCAAGGAACATTGAATGCATGTTACTAAGTGTGCCAGTAAAGCTTAATTGTCAAATTGCCTAGACTCCCTCATAGGCAATTAGATCATGGGGCATTAGACACATCAGTGGATTAATCCACTCTTGTGCACAGCTGAATGTGCTGTTAGGAGATGAGGCCTGGTTGGAAGAGTTGAGTCGCTGGGAGCATGGCTTTGAGGATACCTCTCTCACTAATGCTCTCCCCCTGTGCTCTGATCGCTGGCTACTAGGGAGAAAACAGCTTTACTCCACCACATCCTACTGCCTTGGTGTTTCTTCTTTGGGCCAGCCAGCTATTGACTAAACCCTCTAAAACTGTGACCCAGATAAACCATTTTCTTCATTAAGTGCTGTGTCAGCATCTATTGATCAAATCACTAAGTAAGCAAAGCCAATATGAAAAGGCATCATACTGTGTGACTCTGTTTCTATGATTTTATGGAAAAGGCAGAACTACGGGGAAAATGGTTTTGGGGAGTAACTGTGAAGAAGATAACACTGGCTTCAAGACTTAGGGGGCAGAGAAGGCCTCTAAATAAGTGGCACAAAGGAGAATTTTAGGTAGTGAAACTATTCTGTGTGATACTGTCCTGGTAAATACATGTCATCATATGTCTGTGAAAATTCACAGTGTGAACTCAGATGTACCATGCATGTCCATATAGGTTTATCAGTGGGTAACAAATGGGACACTCAGGTAAAGGGTGTTGGTTTTGGGAGAGGCTATGAATGTGGTGGGGCAGGGAATATATGACACTCAATTTACTATGAACCTAAACCTGTTCTAAAGAATAAAAACTAGTTGAAACATATATAGAACTTGTGATTTGTATCATATGCCCATGTATGCTAATATCAATGAATGTACGAAGGTTTACAGGCAACTCTTCAAAATTCCTTTAAAGATCATCATCTTTTAGTGGGATATTTTCACCCAAGAAAAGACCAGTGCCTATACGTTGATAAAAGAGGAACAGATTCGAAAAATTAATTAAATGTTTAGAAAAAGAAGAGCAAACAGATCCAGCTTCAAACCTGGAGAGATGTGGAAGGAGCATTAGGTCAAACTGGGGAGATGTGCAGAGTGGTAGAGCTTGCCAGTTCTGCATCTTGTGAAACATGTAACAAATTTCCAGGACTTGCTTCATACTAATTCCAGAGTTCTCAGAATCAAAAGTATTTTTATGAACAGAGGTGCAAGTTAATTTAGATTTGGGTGAAATTTTCCTTAATACCATCATCAGAATTAAGCCTTGATGCCAGAGGAACACACATGACCACAGAAAGTTGTTAGCTTTGCTTTCCAAGGGCACATTTGCAGGGTGACAAAGGATCCAGGCCAGTCATGATTCTGCGGCAGCAATGAATGGACTATCACAGAATGCCTACTTTTCAGGGGAAAAGTGCTGAGGTTTTTTTGGAAAGAAGTGAATCCTCTCAAAGTTAGCAAGGACAGTAATATTTACTTATTTATTTAGGACTACTCTTTCCTCCCCTAACTTGTGCATCCTCTTTTGCTCTTCCAATTTTGTTTTTGCCTTAGGTGGCTAACGTGGCACTGTAACTTGGTTGGGACTTTATAATAACAGAGACTTCTTTGTAGCTTTGCTATTAATTTCAACTACAATGATTACACATCAAATAAGTTGATATTCTCTTGTATTAGAAATATAACAAAATCTGTATTTATTGTCTACTTTATATCTTCACTATTAAGGTCCTTACAGATGGGCTAGAGCTAGCCTGTCCAACAAGATTGCTACTAGACAAATGCAGGTATTAAAATTTAAATTAATATTTATACTAATTATGATTAAAGAAAATTTAGTTCTGTGGACATATTAGACACGTTTCAAATGTTTTATGTGCTCAAAGGAGTTGAATGTCTGTTGTAAGAGAGAGTGCAGGCTTGGAAATTTTCTAGCATCTTAGAAAGTATTATAAGACAGCCTTAGAAAGTTCTGGCAATATCATTCCTACTTGGAATGGGAAAAGTACTTTTGGAAAATAATTTTATTTTTGAAAGTCACCCAAATAATACAGAGCACCTCAGGATTTCGGACAGTTTGATCTACTTCTGGTACACTGTTCTTCCTTATAGATCAAGAATGACACTGTTACTCTAATAAATGGTAAAAGTGTATATTCTTACAGCAACTAGAAAGGTAAAATAAGGCTAAACAGGGCAAGTGTGAAGTCTTAAGAAGTGAAAAAGTCTGGAGAATTGGACTGTGTCTGTTGGATAGTTGACTTTAAAGACAGTTTTCCTGACCTGACAAATCAAGCCTCATCTACTGTCTAGAATTAGGGGTCTGGTTTGCAACAACTGCTCTACATGTTTATACATTAATTCAATTCCCTGATGTTTTTAAAATAAACAGGCAAAAAATATGTCACCACCAGGTAATAAAGGAATTAGAGGAGTTTAAAGAAGTCACATCATTTATAGGGAAGTTAACTTGATATGATAATGATACATCACCAACAGAACTATTTAGGTTAAATTAAAATATAATAAGGAAATTATATAGATGAAATATTTTTAAAATGAAACAAAAAGCTGTTCCTGAAAATTAGTTGGAACAAATGAGGGGGGAGGGGTGAATTGAAGGGATCAAAGAATTCAGTTGGTTAGCTAAAACATGAACAAAACTGAAAATACTTTAGGTGATTTTTTGATATCCAAGGTGCTCTCATTCACAAAAGGAAATATCTAGCTCAGTGGTGCCACAGCTGGTTGTCTGTACTATTGAAAGCTCTAAAAGGTTTGACACCACTGAACTAGATTCTGGCTAAGAATCACATCACCTTCAATACTGCATAAAAAACACAGAAATATTGGGGCCGGAGGTGATGTTACATGGCATAGGAAGTGCTTAATATCGATAAGACCCCGGGTATGAGCCAGCCTGGAACAAATAAAAAGAAAACCCACTGAAATTTATGCTTTAAAGTGTAATTCTATGACAACTTTAGCACCTATTGCTTTATTATTCGTCTAGCTTTATAACCTTCATCACCTGATAAGAAAACATGTCCTGGCTGTGCTTATCAGATCCTGGAAAAACACTTTAAAGAATTTGGAGATGGATAAGAACACTGAGCCTGTTTTTAAAAAATTACTTCAAGTTCAAAACTGAAAAACATAAAATTGGTACTAATAGGAAATGCACAATGAGTTTAAAGAGAAAACATTATCTTTTAAGGCTCAAATTCTAATTAGAAATTAGCTCCACGAAATAATAAATTATTGTATCATTCTCCCAAGTCTCCCTTTTGACCCATATTAACATTTTTTAATGAATCCTTTCTGCATGTCCTAAGCATCCCATTTTGAGAATTATAGGCATTATTTTTCCAGAGAGCATCAAGGAAACACCAAGGGGAAGGAATAGTGCTATGCTACTTTTTCATCTCTATCATGACCTGCTTTAGCTGGAAAACATATTCACTCTCAAAATTACTTATCTCTTATGGCCCCTTTCACTTTTGGATTCTTGATGTTCTGAGGAATTTCTCAGATCCACTCTTCCTTTTCACTGGTTCCCCTGAAACATATGTAAAGCAGAGAGACAGAGAAAGGACTGAAAGAAGATTATCTCTGAGGCCCTTCAGCACAGATGGATTAGTGAAATATTCTAGATCACTTACTCATTTCTCTGCCAGCCCAAGCCTGCCCGTGCAGGTCAGGGGTACAGTTGGATGGTGATCAAACAATGAGGATCATCTCTAATCCCTGTTAGCTCAGAGCTGTGTGACAAAGCCTAGATAGTGAGCACCCGCCTGGCACAGCACTCAGTATGCCATTCTCAACTATGATGACTAAATCTGTCACAGACTCAGTGGGCTAGAGCGGGAGAGTCCCTGAGCCATGCAGTTCTCACTCTAGCTCTTTTGCCTCTGTGTGAGTTGGCGCTTTGTGTGCAACTCCAGTCTTCCTTCTTCCCTGGTTTGCTGACTCTGTGTAGGAGTAGCTTTATAAATGTTGATCTTAGATGACAGGACAGCATAAAGGAAAGCAGAGTACAAACTAGTCCAATCTAGAGTTGTGCACTCTCACTTTGTTCCCAGTGTGGTTCCGTGCTTGCACTGTTCAGCATACACTTGTCAGTATGTGCTTCGTTGAATGGATACTTCTCTTCATTCTCATCAGCTTAAAAACATTTCATGAATAGCATGCACTTGTGTGTCCCAACTACTCCCCTAGACTCTGAAACTTTGAATTTTCTTTTGAGCAATGAAATTGGCAAAATTGTTGGTTGTTATTCAAGCTCCCCAGCTTCTTCCCAGAGACTTTTGTATTCTTCGTTATCTTTGATGTCAACTTGTTAAGAGGAAGGAAAAAATTAGGGAGGTTCTACAAGCTGTAAAGTACAGGTTCATTTTTCAGTTAGTTGTATTCTTTTTTCCTGAGAAAGGGGCAATAATTTCCTCTTTTTTTATAAATAAAAAAGGAAAATCCAGTTATAAACTATAAATGTTTTCTGTTGATTAATATGTGCATTTGTTCACACAGAGACTACACTATATACTCACAACAAAAAATAAACCAAACAAAAAAAACACTTGACCATAACAGTCTTTCAACTGGAAGATCTCTCTGTTGCTCTTACTCTCTTTTTCTTTCTTTCTCCTTATCTCGCCCTTCCTTCCTCACTCCCCCCATTTTTCCCCCATTTCTGTTTTGGTCTTTGTCTTTGTCTCTATCTCTCTTTCTTTCTCTCTGTTTTTTTTACAAAAGTATCCACTTCACTTCATGTGTTTCTTTTCGGTACTTATATATGAGAATTTCAAAAGCTCATTTTCAACCACAAGGCCTGTATGCTTCTATTGCATCATCCAAAGTAAGGCCCCATTGGCCAAGTCCAGAGGTAACATGGGAGAGGACTATATGAAAATATGAATACCAACAGGCACAGGGGAAATCATCATAAAGAAAGAATAGCCCAATCATTAAAAAAAAAAAATCTGTGATTCTTGGAATATCATTATTCACATACATCACAGCAGCAATAAAATTAGTATTTTCAATAATAAAGCAAAACTTTCAGGCAAAAATTTCATATTTTTAATTCTGTTCATCATTATTTTCATCTACATATCATCATCTTTCTATATTTAAATATTCGTTTATACCTCCTACATTTTAATATTAACTGTAATATATTTATTCCTTTAGATAATATACATTTTAACTATTATGTGAATTATTTTTATATACTTTTTTTTGGGGGGGGGTTTCTCCGGTACCGGGAACTGAACTCATGACCTTGCGCTTGCCAGGCAGGCGCTTTTGCCGCTGAGCTAAATCCCCAGCCCCTATTTTTATATTTTAATTGGAAATTTTGATAAACTATTATTGCATGAAGCTGACTTGCATTGAAAAAGATGAAAGACATAAGTACATCTTTCTGTTTCCTCTCAGAGAAAATATAATCAGTATATTTCTAGATTAATTTTCCAAATCTTTTTATTATCCCAATTTAAAATTCTTGGGCTTTAATTTATTACAAATCTTCACGAAAAAAAATTTTCCATGACACCAACATACACAGTTTTATACCAAAACTGGCAAGTCTTTTTTAGCAGGGAGATGATCTATGTGAATGTTAACCACAGTGCTGAGTGATCCATTATTTTAAATGAGTGCCACAGCCAACAGTAAGATGAGGTTTTTAAAAAAATTAAAAATTTGAGTTACATTTTCAAAGAAGCAGAATGGAGACACTGAGCTGCAGAGCAGTTTCATGTTTGAATCAAGTGACATTTTCTGTAGCATAAAAATATAGACAAACTCCACCATAACTTCACAAAGGAATTCAAGAAATTGTTTCTAAAATATTACCTAACTGAATCATGACTGCAACACCTACACTAAATAAGTCTTTTTATTTTAAAAATTATTTTTGCCTGTATGTTTTAAAATTCACTATAGTGCCTGAAGCAGTGGGAAGGAAGCCAAAGGCACATTGGAAACCCTAGGAATTTGGAGATGTCGAGAATATGGGTCCTCTGTAGAACCAGCCCAAGAGTGAGGACATGTGGATTCCAACAAGCAAGGCCATGGGTGTGGGCTGCCCAAACCCTTTGGAGCTCAGATCTTCAGACAATTTATCTCTTTTTTGTGGGGAGGGGACTAATAATTGAACTCAGGGCCTCACACTTTCCAGGCAGGAACTGTGACACTGAGCTACATCCCTGGCCCTACAACTTGCCTCTTGTGCTGAACATGGAGATACTGAATTTAGTGCTTGGCCTGTTGGGTTTTGATCCTACATATTAGCATTCCTTTCTATACCCTATTTCTCTCTTTTGAAAAGGGAATGTTTACCCTGTGCAAAGTTTGATGTTGGAAGCATCAAACTTCCATTTTTATTTTTACAGAGCTTCACAGCTCTAAGTACATCAGAGGAGACTTTGGACCTGGACTATTCAGCAGTGCTGAAATTGTTATGACATTGGCAACTGTCAGAGATGGACTAAATACATATTAGTTAATGAGATTTTCCCGAGCGTTTGGGGGCCTCCGGGGTGTGTGTTGGGGTTTTGGATTGGCTTATTTCCTGGATTGTGTTGTATTGGGATGAGGGAGTTCTTATTGTTTGTTCCTTTGTTTTGTTCTTTGTGTTGTTGCTTTTTTGTTCTGTGCATTTGCCGTTGTGTCTTTTGTTCGCGGTAGCTATTAGTTGGAAGTTGTACAGTTGGGCTATGACCTAGAAGGGTGTATTCTTGTCTTTGGCTCCTACCTTCCCTCTCTCTCAGCTTCCTTTCCAGTGCATTGAGCAGCTTTCTTCTGTCACCTACTTCTCCCACACAATTTGTACCAGGAACTAAACCCTCTAAAACTGTGAGCCATGATAAACTTTTCCTTCTTGAAGCTCTTGGTGCGAATTATTCTGGACATAGGAAATTAAGTTAATGTTAATTTTAGTTTGGATATTTTAACTACTCTATCCTCAGTTTACTAAGGACCTCTTCTGGGTATGTCATACTGTTTAAAACAGAGGGGCTGGGGATTTAGCTCAGTGGCACAGCACCTGCCTGGCAAACACAAGGTCATGAGTTTGATTCCCAGTACTGGAAAAAACCAAAAACCAAAAAGAAAAAAAAAGATTCATTTAAGTATTACTAAAGTGTATGACATAATAAATGTCTAGAATAATGCAATCATCACAACAATCCTCTTTTAGAATGCACCCATCACTCCAAAAGTACTTTAACACCTCCTTACAGTGTACACATCTTTCCAAGTCCTTTCATCTTAACCACATTCTCAGAAAGAACCTGTATTTAATGTTTACTGTTTTCATATGTTTTCATAATGTATCATATATGTATAATTCTATAAACATGATTATTATACAAGTAGCAGATTTTAAACTTGATTTCTTTGGAATTGTTTCTCTGACTTCAATTGCAAACCTAGTGTTAACAGAAGAAAGGCAAGACTGTCCCTATACCTGTGTGTGTTGAGAAACTCCACATTAATTCTATAGCTAATTCACAAGTTAATTACTTTGTCCACCAGTGCCCCTGAGTGCTCATGAAGTCTCTTGAGGGCTCTGTGACATTTCAGGTTTTCCCACACATTCAGGGGTCCATGTCCTTAAGCTCTGAGTGAAGAATTCTGTCTCACTAACCCTTCTTTGCACATAAAGTTCATAGTACTTGATTTGCAGAGACATTTTTCATAGTAGTCAGGATTATCTAGGGAAAATTTGCCAACACAGACTTTTAAATATGGCTGAGAGTAAAAGCTAAATCAATCACCAAGAAAATAAAGTCAAAAAATAAAGAAAAAAGCTATACGACAAAAAAAAAATCTAGGTGTTATAGATGATGAATTTAGAATATATCACCTGATAGAGTACCAGACACAGGCATTAAAGAAAGTAAATGAGTGAGGGGGGTTCATCACATTAAAAAGAAACTATGTAAAGACTAAAAAGAGACCAAGGTCTTCTAATAGGAAAAAAATCAATAAAACAGTAAATAGGGTTCTTAAAAAAGTACTCATCTACACAAAAGTTCCAGGATAATTTGAGAGCATAAAGCTTTACAAAACAACACAATTTGGCATGGAAAAAATCAAGTAAAACAAGATTCCAAGATATAGTTTGCCTAATTCTGAAAATATAATAAAAAGTTTGGATCACAATTATTGTGAAGTATGCCTAAAAATAATTCAGCACATTTGTTAAATCATTTAACAAATACGGTGATATAGATGCTATCAATGGTTTGGGAGAAATGTATTTTGTTCCCATAGGAAAATGAAAAGAAATAAAAAAAACCAGAAACATATTTGTGCCTGGAGAAACATGGTCCAAATATGAACAATAAAGTTACATGGTTTGAAAAAATTACTGAAATATAAAAAATGGGTCAAGTTAGTTAGGTATTTAAAACATCTTTGGCATGGAATAATTACAAGATATTTTAATTCTTATGAACTCATTAAAACTACATTACTTTAAAGGGAAAAATAAATAGCAATAGTTAATATAAAATTACTAATTATCTTACATATTTTACTTTTTAAATTGTTGTAAAATAATTCAGGAATACCAAAATGAATTAAAAGTAGTTTTATTACATTTCTATACTCAATATTTAAGAAATGAAATATATCTGATGTATACACTTAATATAAAGGATTTTCTACATTCTCAAGAGAAAATGATCCTAATACTTAGCATTTAACTTTTTTGCATGTATTTATGATGAATCATATATGTGGAATCCAATAAAGAATGTATCATACAGGTATAACTGTTTTAAACTTCATATACAATAAAATAATCCATACTGTAATTTCAATGTCCAAGTTATTCTCTACCCTATATATTTGAAAGAGATGATAGATAGATAGATAGATAGATAGATAGATGATAGATAGATAGATAGATAGATAGATAGATAGATAGATAGATATTTGTAGTTGAAAGTCACTTCTTTTTTTGTGGTACTGGGGATGGCTTTGTACATGCTAAGTGCTCTATCACTGCCAGCCCAGTCATTCCTTTTAAAAGTTGCAAGTATTGCTGGTATTAAAAGATCACAAATCACCTATTTTTCTGTTAAAAGACTGTATAATATTGCCAAATTTTAACCTTATTGAAATAAATATTTGTAATCATGATTCTTGCTGAACACGTGTAAAGATCCCTCTCTGGCCGATTTTCTGCTCAGTCAGATGTAAACCTTGCTTTTTATAACAACTATTTCATTACATGTCATTTACTCTCTCCTAAAAATATCCATACATAATTTAATAAAGCTCTGCACACACCTGGACAAGGAAAAAAGCTATGTAAAAGAGAAATTAAAGGAAGATAAATGATACATATTTTAATGTGTAAACAAACACTCAGGCATAACCCTACCTCAAGACATGAAGTGTGGGGGGTACTTTCTCCTACGTATAGGAGTCATTCTGAAAGTAACATGATATTATGGTTAAACATTGTTTTATGTTGTGAATATATATCAGCACCGGAAGGTAAATATGTATTATAAATCTGTTGCAATTACACACTAATGCAGCATGGTTGTTATGGTGACTTAAATCCCTTGAGTTGTTTTGCCACTAGTGATATTGTCAAAATGGTAAACACCAGCATGATAAATTTCTAAGCTAAAGAAAGTTCAGCTTATATAAACCACATAAAAATAGTATTTTATTTTAATATAGATAAAAATTCATTCAGTCTTACATTATTTAACGGACACTTTACCTATATAAACGTCCAGGAGGACAACTGAATGAAAATGAACTTGCAAACAAACAATTCTTTGGTATACAGGATTGTCCTGTGTGTTCTTGAGTATTTATCTTCTGTGATGGCTTATATCTAGATGTTCCCAAAAGCCTCATGTGTACATAGGCGGAATTGTTTGCAGATGACTGGATCATGAGTGTGTGACACTGGATTAGTCCACTGGTTGGCTTAGCATAGTTCTGGGCATGAAGAATAGATTTACAGAGAGGCAAGGCCCACCAAGAGTGTGGGTGGCAGCAATCAATAGGCTTATAACCTGGATGGAATAAAAAGGGAAAGAAGAAGACAGAATTGTTTCTTCCTGTCTTTTGTGCGTTGAACTCTCACTATTCTGTCATCTGCATGTGCCATGCTGCCCTTTGAGCCAGCCAACTATGAATTGAAACCTCTACAAATGTGAGCTTAAAATAAACCTTCTCAAGTTTAACTCATGGGTGTCAGGTATTTTGTCTTAGTAACTAAGACAATTTCCATGGCCCTGAATACTACGTACAAGTAGTGTATTGGCAAATATCAATGCCCATGACAGGTCCAAAACACCCACCAGTTTGAAAATTACTCAAATAGCTACATAGAAGAACTTTTAAAGGATTCAAGAATTGCTCTGTTTCTGGGAAAATAATAACTCTATCATAAGCAATATATACCTTCAAATTTATCAGGTCACAATAATATTTTTTGTAGTAATCCCAAGTTCTATCTATCACTAGTATCAATCCATTTCTCCACATTTTCAGTCATATTTAATGTAAAAATGTTCCAGTTTTGTCAGTCTGATATATGTGAAACATGACTGTTCAAATTTATATTTCTATGGTTATTTATCTTAGTGAGGATTCAACTTGTAAGCCATTGAAGTTTTGTCTTGGAATATTAAGATATTGTTTATATAGTATAAATCTGTTAACAACATAGGAAGGCAAGAAATTATAACTCTTATGAAATATTGTGCAGTATATACAAAGAGTGAAACAGGACTGTATGTGCTGAGTGAAAAATTAAACAAACATAGTGGTTCAAAAAATAAATGTCCAAAGAAAACTATAAAGTAACATTTGTGATTAGAAAAAATGTCAGAAATTGTCCTAGAAAGACATATTCCAAACGTGAAAGGTGATGTTCATTGGCAGGAGAATTTTGATTAGATAAAGTAAAAAGACCTTTCATGGTTTTTTTCCTGCTTTATTTTCTTTAAAATGTTATATGGATTGTGTAATTAGGTATCAAATTTAAGATTTAAATTAATTAATAAGAGTGTTATATACATGTACCAACTCATGAGAAATGTAATGATTATGCACTCTAAAAATGCACTCAAAAATAGTGATAAATACTAAATAATGAGATAAAAGGAAGGTATATGTTACATAGGTATGTATATGTATGCACACACATGTGCATCCATATCACCAGGTGATAGGAAATTCTCAGGTTTTCTTTATAATTTCTATTTACTCATAATCCTGAATACATACATGTTAGAAGTTAACTATGTGACCATATTAGCCAAAAAAAGGAGTATGTATGAATGACCCATCCCTACTATGTGCAAAACCAAATCATATTTAGTTATTATTAGAGGTTTTAGTAGAGAGATTGTTGTAAGACAAATCCTCACATAAATTTTAAAGTATAGAAATAATGTAATAAAGCACCCCCAAACTTCCTTCTTAAAATCTTTCATTTATATAAGCAAAATTATTGATTATTTACTGTTCTGTAATGTTGCTACTAAATTTGTATGTTGTCAACCTTGCTCTATGGCTTGTAAGTGATTAATGTCCCCCCACAAAAAGGTTCATATTATAAAGACAACACAATGTATACTTAGAAATACTGTCTGACAGGACTATGATAACAATTATCATTACAAATGAAAGGGGAAAATAATCATTCCTATAGATTTTTCAATAATAGCAATATTAATAATAATTGTTATCATAGTCCTGTCAGACAGTATTTCTAAGCATACATTGTGTTGACAATTTGCATATTCCTGACAAACATCTATGAACTATTGTTATTTTCACCTTACAGAAATGAACGTGCACTGAGAAACTATATAACTTTCTCCCAGTTCTCATGGTTGGTAGTTGTACAGCAGGAATTCAATGTCTGCAGTATGATCCACACCTTTGCCCTTAACTACTAAATTATAATGTCCATAACTAACACAACTGACTACAACCATAATGCTGCTTTATATATAAGCAAGACTGCTAACGACTCTTTAGGATTTCTCTCTTCATTTTCATTCCCTGATAGATTCTCTAGACACCAATTATTTCCACCACCAGGATTTTCTTGAAAAACAGTCAGCTAGAGGTTCACCAGCACAGCCGAAAGCTTGTTGTTTGTGAGATTCCCTGAAAACCTTAAGTAGAAGAGTCTGTGTGGAACTTGTGTTTGTGAATGGAAGGTTGTGGAAATTTTAGGGGTGACAACATAGGAGATTAAAATACTATAGCACTTCTGCCTGTACAAAAGGAGTCTTGTTCTGCTTCTTTCTCCATGACCTCTCTCCCAAGAAAGAAAATATGACCTAAAAAGCTGACTTTTTTTCCTAGTGCAAGCCTTGGCTAAACACTCCAGTCAGTTTTGTGTCAACATTTCTCTGGTTACTTCTTCAGAAAGAATTCTGAGCATGCCAAGCAGCCAGCTATAAAGGTTCTATTCTTCAGTGAATATTCATATGCTTCAGATATTACTACTTTAGAATTTGTAGTCTTTTCTCTCCACACATAATTTCTAGCAGAAATATTTCTTTGGAAATAAGGGGCTTGAATGCATGTGCAATTTTTAGACCGTTTTAATTTTCATAAATATGAGCCACACTTACATGTATACTTTATCAGAAAATAGTTTTGTCTCATAGCAGTGAGACAGCTGAGAAAAAAATTGCCCTGGATGACAAAGCCCATTATTATAAAGCAACAAAACAATACTATAGGGAATTATTAGGAAGCAGATGTGGATGTGCACTCACATATTTTTCTTCTTTGTTTAAAAGATTATCATTTTCTGCTCCAATTGAGCTGTCAAAAGAAAAATATTTTTATTAAAATAGTGAGTCTTGTTGGCATTTTTTTCCCAATAGGATCTGCTACCTTAATTTATTTTATAATTGTCTTAATGAACCATCGTTCTTAGCCAGGAATCTTAAACAAATAAGCTCATTTAAACTTAAGATACACAACAGAGAACAATTGATTTACTCCACAGGGAATTGCTTTAAATTCCATCATAGATATCTCACTAATTATAGGGATTCAGACAGTTGTCAGTGCCGTATTCAAACAATTTCTGTTTAATGTGGCTAAGGATACAGTGTGGTTATATAAAGCTCAACTACCATTTAAATGTAATTTAAACAGTGGAAGAATATGGGGAATACTGTTTTCTGTTGAGCTCTATAGTAATACTGCTGTGGGGTAACTATGAGTAGTTCCTGGGGTTCACCCTTGAAATCACCTCTTAAAACAATTTAAATTCAGCTCACACACAATAAGCACAGTAGTATGCAATATCCCAAGGAAATGGCTTAACTACTCTAGGTTACTGGAATATCATGTAAGGCAATGCAATGTTCATTTAGTTGGGAAGCAAATGATAACCCTGCAGTATATACAATCCCATCTCACATCAATTTATGCGGTAGAAGGAATCCAGTGATTTCCTATCATGACCAGAGGCTACAGAAGATTTGTTAAAAGGGGGCCCTTATCTTTCCAGTAGCACAAAAACGCACACACTTCCAGTGTTTAGTCATCTTTGTATTATCCAAAAATAAGTGGAAACTGGAGCAGTATGCTAAGTATTTGAGGAGTCATACTTAGAACAGTGAAATTGCTCATTTAAATAAATAACAGAGGGGGAAAGATGGCCCAGAGATGACCTTACTACACAAAATAATTAGTTAGTTTTTCAATGTCTCCCTGTCTCCCTGATATTAAGATACTTAGACAAAAAAAAAAAAAAACAGAAAACTTTAGAGAAAAATGATTTATTGATTATTTGCAAAACTTCTTTCTTGGATTCTACCATAAGGTTCCAAAAACCTCATAGGCATTTCTTTTCTAAATTCTGCTCTCATCTTCTATTTAACAATTCCATTGGTCCTTGCCTCCAGACTCCTCCATTTTAACTAAAAATGCCATCATCTGCTATTCAGGGGCATCTCCATCCCTTTCCTCCTCTCCTAAATAAAATTAGGCAGCATATCTTTGTGAGCCACAGTTACTAATATTCTTTCAGTGTATTCTTTCTTTTCATTGTCTTTCTGCCTCTCTTGTCTTCAATTTTAAGAACAAAAAATATTGAGATCTAAACTGTATTTTTGTAAGATAACTTTGAAGCTTGCATGACAGAACTAGAATTAGGAGAGTAAATGCAGCTTTTGCAGTGGTTTAAGAAAATATAAGCAAGATATTAGCAAGGGAAATCTAAGAGGAACAGAAGAGTGTTGAGAGGTAGTTTAAGGAGATTCAAGTGGCTAGATTTAGGGACTACAGGAGAGAAATTATTTATTTATGGGATCTAGGCAGCATAAGCTATCACTTATAATAAACTCCAAAAATGATTGTACTATGTGTATATCCCATTTGTTTTAAATAATTACTAGAGTTTCTGGGAAGGTTTCCAAAACATAAATCCCAATGGAAACTGCTAAGGTTTCTAAATATCATGGCTTGTATATCTTCCAAGTTATTCAAAAAATGTTACCAAATCATTTATTTAATTTTTCAGTCTTTTGAATAGGGTAGAGGTGTTCCCTCTGACATCCTTGGAAGTGCTCCTCTGAAGCTTATCCTCATGGCCTTTGTATTTGTTTTATAGGATAAATGTACATTTAAAGTCTGTTTTGAAAGGAAGCACTGAAAGGTTGGCATAAAAGTAAATTGCCAATAATGATTTCAGAACCTGATTTCTATTAAGATTTCAGAAGATAACTTATAGTTCAACAATACTGAAATAATTGCTTTCTGGTGTATTTTCAAGTCTATATCTTCCTCCTAATATTCTTTTGTAGCACATTTTTTTCTGTTTATTTCTGATACTACACAGCTTTCATCCACATAAATTCAGAAATTCTGTGCAAGAATCAAAACAGAAGTTTAAAATACCACTCTGTGGTCCTCGGTATTAAGCAAGGGGTGAAATTATGAAGCTATCAGACTTGCAGTTGGGAATTTCAGGATTTTCTTAATGTTATTCCCAACCTATAATCATCACTCTCCGTGTCATATGCAAGCACCTATTGTTGGGGTTTATTTATTGTGTTGTTTGGTTGTATTTTTTGGCAGAAGTACCACTCTCTATCAAATGACCTCGGGCTGGAGCCCCATAACTCAATGCATAGAGTATTAGTGAGTATGACTATACTGTATGACTTTATTTTCTGATACTTTATATCTGAATAGGCCTAGTTCAAATAGACCATTAAGATCTGTCTGTTGAGTCAAACATAAACTTTGTATCGAAATACTAGAAGTAAATATAGATAAAGAGATGATATGTTGGAATATTTTACCAATATTCCTATTACTGCCTAATTTTTTGTTGGATAGCTGAGTGATATTGTAAGAGATCTCAATGATTTTCATGAAACAACAATCCCTGACCATTATTAGTTTTTAATAACAAACCTATAGATGTGAAAAAAGGAATTGAAAGCCAGACCTCTGCATGTTGCCCTTTTACTACACAGTGATTTCACCCACTGCAAGTGAAAACCAAACTTAGTCTAACTTTAACTGTAACTCTAACTCTAACTCTATCTCTAACTCTATCTCTCACTCTAACTCTAACTTTAACCCTAACTCTAACCCTAACTCTAACTCTAACAATTCTAACCCTAAAACATAGCCAAACAGAGAAGCGTCCTCCCTCTTGGAGAAAACAGAAACCTTTAACAGTAACGGGCAAATGACTTGCTTATCTTCTGTCTTTGTTACTTCTGAACAAAGGCAGCTCTTACACCTCATTACTATTCATCAAAAATACCGCCAATCTTATTAGGTCCATCTACATGAGCTGTGGGACTCAAACGGAAGTCTGTGAAAGATACGCCTATGGAACTTAGTGTGTCAATGATACTACTGTGGAACCACATAGAATATTTTAGCATTGAATTCTGAGAGACAAAATTATTTTTTATATTGTCTGTGCCTCAATTTTCACATACTTTGGATAACATAATTTCTCTCATGCTTTAGGGAGAAATACCACAAAATAAGTGACTTTATACTTACCTATTTATTTTTCTTCCTTCTAAAGAATTTGTTTCATTACATGTCTCTTGCATTTTATACTTTCTTTTTCTAAAGAGAACAAAAGATAATAAAAAATTAGAAATTATACAGAATTTCAAAAAACAGATGATATGAATTCATCAGTGGTTGTTATATTGCATATTGTTGTCTTCAAAGTAGTTGTTCAGGTTACCAGATATAAATATGCAAAACTGGTTAAAAAATTTCATCCTTTCTGATAAATATTTTCTTGTGTTTGGTTCCTTGATAAAAACCTATATTTCTCTTACATTTAACAAAGTACTTAAAACCTTCAAAACATAGCTGAGTATTGTGACACACATGTGTAATCCTAGTACTGTAGGAGGCCAAGGCAGTAGGATTGTAAATTTGAGACTAGCCTGGGAAATTTAGCAACTTAGGGAGATCCTGTCAAAAAACTGAAAAATATAGCTTGAGAATGTAACTTAGTGTGAAAGTCCTAAGTTCACTCTCCAATACCATTAATTAATTCATTAAAATAATTTTAAAACCTAGGTAAATGAACTCAAAAAAACTGAAATAAATAATCAGTTCCTAATACTTCAGAAATATGATGTAGATAATTGTGGTAAACCATAATCATTAAAAATTATATCCTTTATCCTTTATAATGCTTGCAAAAAACAGCCTGTACTTTTCTTGTGTATTATGAGTTCTACATTATGGGGTAAATCAAGTAAATGGTGAGAATTGCAAAAAAATACTTAAATATCAAATCATTAAGGTATTTATAAAGAATTTCTTATTTTACATCTATTTTCTTACCTCAATGTTTCTTTTAATTTTCATAATGCCAGTGAAAGTTTCTAATAATAAAATATTGATAGTAACAAAACAGTCATTTAAAAATCTCTTGGGAAAAATATGAACATTTTCCCCTAACTAACTTTTAGTAACAACACCATTGCTAGCAACAAAGGAAAGTAAAATTAATATTGCACTTAGATTTTGTAAAAGAGCATCTTTCAATATACTGGAATAAGAATCGCATGTTTAACAATATCCCATTTTATACACATGAAATAAACCCAGACTTGTGGACATTATTTTGCTACCATGGATGGAAGATATTAGTAAAAGCTAACAGCAGTGTTCATGTTAGAATGAGGACATATTGCCCATGTCTTATTCTTTCCAAAATGTTCACCTTTTGCCATCAAATGTTGAATGTGTTTAAGTTCCTTTTAATTTGTGAGGGACTCACAGCTAAGAGTTTGCCTTAAATCTCAGAGGAGACTTGGGACTTGGACTTTTCAACAATGCTGAAACTATTAAGACTTTGGCAACTCTTGGAGATGAACTAAATGCCTTTTGCATAAAGGGATGTGTATCAGTCTTTGGGGGTTGGGGTGGAATGTTATGGTTTGTGTCTAAATGTCTCCCCACAGTCTCATGTGGTCATAGGTAGGGCTTCTTCCAAGTGGCTGAATCTAGAATGTATGATGCTGGGGTTAATATGCATGATTAGTAAAACCAAACCACTGACTGATTTGGTATAGTTCTGATATAGGTTTAGGGTGTGAGCATGACACCTGCCCATGGAGAAGTAGCCTGCATGCAATATAAGGAACGAAAGAGTCTTGCCTTTTCTTTCTCTCTCTGCTTTTGGTGTTCTGCCACCATGAACAGTTGCCTCTCTGCTGTATGCTACTCTGCCTTGGAGCCGGCCAACTATGGACTGAAACCTACATAAACTGTGAGCTAAATAAATCCTTTCTCTTTAACTTTTCATGTCAGGTATTTTGTCTCAGCAATGAGAAAAGTAACTCAGACACACATCTTCCAATATAGTGGAATAAGAATCACATGTTTAACAATATCCCATTTTATGCACCTACTATGATCCCAGACTTGTGAACACTATTTTGTTATTTTGGGTAGATATTAGTAAAAGCTAATATCAGCAGTGTTTATAATAGAATGAAGATGCACTGCACATGTGCTCTTCTTCCCTATATAATACTTGTGTATCTCTGTCTCTGGTTATTTTATTTTCCCTCTGTAAAAGCAGGAACTCTTGGGAAATATTTTTACATATTTGTAAAGTCTTTAGAACAATAAGTGCTTTATTGAAACACAGAAATGTTGTTTTAAAAATATCAAAATAAAACAACCCTTTTTATCTTTTTTTCTAGCTCACCAACACAATTATGGAATGCAGAGGCCCACCTCTGAAGAAATTGAAAACAGATGATCACCGTTATTATCTATTTGTGACCTGTGTGATCACCTCAAGAGCATCATCATCTCCGTTTCATCCTGAAAAACACAACATAGACATGGAAAGTTAATATGTGCTTGTCTCATAAAATCTGGAAATTTTATCTCTCCTTTTTAAAAAGCCCACGCAAAGAAACGAAAATGAATCACACTTGTTAATATGAAATGATCTTTAGCACTTTTTTCATCCAGATATCATCATGAAATCTGAAAATTGTTGTGCAATTTTTAGTAGTAACAAGTCAATCCCACAAAAAGCCAAATATACTAGTTCCTAAGACGTGCTTAATCCTTTAATTTGCTCTCTGATTTTAAAAACTATACTCTTGTAGCCAGGTAATGTGAGTTTGAGGCCAGCCTGGGTTACACAGTGAATTCAAGGCCAGCCTGGAAAAACAAAACTAAAAACAAGTCAGACAAACAAAATCCATACAAATATATATTCTTCTATCTATCACAACGTTAAATTCTACTAAATCTATTGATTTGGCTCTTTGTGCAGAACTATTAGATTTAAAAAGTGGGTTTTTTTGGAAGTGAATAAATATGAAAACATTATGAGGCAACCTAATGTAGACACAGTTTTCTACTCAATATTCAAGGTTTCAGTTACCAGGCTTGAAGTTTTTTCCAGTGTTTGAAATTTTCCTACATGAGCCCTTAAAAAAAAGTTCATAACAGCAATCTTTTGTACTAAATATTGCTGTACTTAAACTGATGAATACTTCTTGAAACATGAAAAGCTTGAGTTCAATGACGTTAAAATGGATATGAAAGAGCAGTTAACTAAAATGACGAGATTTTGTTATTTTTGCAAAGATGATATTTAAGAATCTATTTGAAATAATTGTCAGAAAGTCTTCTCGGCCCAGAATTCATTGTTTCCTGTAGAGGTATCAGTTTTACTGTTCTCTTTTTTATCAATTTTGTGAATTTCAGCAACTTTTGGATTTTAAAAACAGAAAATAACATTTTCCTTTTTCTGAAAGATTCAACATTTCACGCACAAATGGAAACAAACACATATTAATCATATGGTGATAATAAGAAAAATCAAGTAAACATCTATTTAAAAGTTGGAGAAAATTAATATCCTTTCATGATGCAAGGTATCAGCAAGCTACAAATAGGAATAAATGATAAAGCACATTTGAGAAAAATTGTTTATATACTCTTTAGCATGTTTAAAAATAAAAGATTGGATATTTTCCATCTAAACAGAAAAAGAAAGCAAGGATGTCCCCTTTTGCCACCCTATGTCAGGGTAATACTGAGTATCCCAAGTACAATAATGCTATTAAAATAAATAAATAAGAACCAAAAGAAAGAAATGACACTTGCTTTGCAGGTGATACAATTATTTACATAAAAACACAAACCCCAAAAAAACTAAATCTAAGTAAAATTTACAAAAGATACAACAATATGAAAGATACATCAATATATGAATTCAATATATCCCTGTTTTCAAGCCTCAATCAGAAAATGATTCTGAAAAATTAATTTTGTCCATTTAAAAATAAATTTAACAGAGGATGTAGAAAACTCTTAGCTTATAACTAGAAAATATTACTGAGAATAAAGATGTAAATAGAGAAATATGTTAATGAACAAAAAGTTTTATTATTATTAAAACCTTATTTATCTGGAAATTAATCTATATGTTTATTGCAATCTCAATTAAAATTCCAGCTCTTGTTTATTTTAATGATATTTTCTTTGTATAGTAATGTCATCCTAGAATACTTGAAACAAGCTTTATTAAAGAGAAAAGTGGTGGAGGCTGACGTGCAATAAAGCTACAGTAATCAAAACATCAATGTCAAAATATGAAGAGACGGGATCGATGAACAGTTAAGTCCACACACAGATCCACAATTAAAAATCAATTCATTAAAAAAAAATCAATTCATTTTCAACAAAAGTCCTAAGACAATTTAATTTTTAAAAAGGATATCGATTCAATAAATGGTGCTGCAACAACTAAATACATGTGTAGAACATGATGAAGCTCAAGCCCCACTGCTCAAAATACACACAACAAAAGCAAACTGTAAAGATTCTATAAGAAAAAAATAGGACAAAGGCATTTTTCTCTTGTGGTTTGCAAATATTTCCTAAAGGATTCACACACACATACACACAGTATAAGAGGAAAAATTAAATAGAACTTCAGTAAGATTTAAAACATATATTCCCTAAAAAAAATTGTTTTTCTTAGTACATATAAAATAACAAAGGCATTCTTTCCAAACTATCTTTTTAGAACTGCAATGAAACAGTAATAAAAATAAGAAATAGTATGAATTTTTAAGGAAGCGAAAGCTTTGACTGACAAAAGTTGGTATTAGCCAATAATACACAAAAGGGTGTTTAACGTCACTTAAACACCTGGTTTTGTAGGTTATATTCTCTGAGAATAAGACTTTGAAATGGAGATTAAGCCTCAAGGAAATTTTTATAGCATGCTCTTTGGCTAAACATCTATAAGAACAGGAAAAAAATCAGATTAATTAGAAATATTAATCATCTGAATCTCTGACAAGTTGTTGCAAAACTTAGCAGCCCCGTTTGAGTCACCCCAAATTGGAGCACGAGATTGCACCATTATAATGTACTAGTCCAATCCACAATCACTGGAAGAAGACTGTTCTCAGGAAAAGGAATTCCCATGGACTCCCGCAATCAGTGATGACCAAGGAATGTCCATCAGTAGAGGCATTGACCAACCAAGTGCATAGAGTGATCCTTCTTGTTGAAACAACCGGTTGGTCACGTGGCCCGGTGGTCATCAGTCACATCATTGCCGGTATACAGGGTGCTAAATGTAGCAGGCTATGTACGGACCCATGAAGCCAGCATCCCATGTGCCATAGCAGGTATCGGTACCGACATTGTTAAATGTACACCTACCCACAAATTAGCCCAAATCAATACCATTAATTCAACACAATCACTTCCAAAGAATATATACTCAATGTAATAAAAGGTACAAATGAAGACTTAAACACATAGAAATATTTTAGAAAAGAAAGGTAAGTATGAAGAAAACACAGAGCTAAGAAACTATGCATCAGTCAAAGAAAGCTAAAAATCTCAGAGGTTGGTCAATGGTTGGTCACTGAAAGCCCAAGCATGAGTATTTCAGACATGGGGTACCTCAAATATAATCAACACTACTACTAACACAAGTTTGACATAAAATATGCAAAGGGGATGTGGAAAACAATAAACATGGACCATACCTGTCAAAAGATAGAATTAGCCAAATTATGCAGCCTGAAGGTGGGATCTGGTTTTTATTCTATTTGCAACGAACAACCAGTGGAAAGTTTAGGTAGGAGGTGATACTATATTTTTACACATCAGGTTTTCAGTAAACATTGACCGAATGATTTACTCCATTAATATCACAGTAATTTTTGCAGTCTGTCAAGCTCAAAATATCATTTATCTTTGATCTTATTCTGCTGCACAGCTAGCAAGCAACCCAATCTTCTAAGTCTGAAAGATTTAAAATATTTTCTCTTTGCATATTTTTTATTAGTAGACTAGTTCAAGTCTTTGTATGGTTTTTCTATGTTAGTAAGTAAAGTTCTGTTTATATTCAGGCTTTTGCCTTCCAATTAATGCATGTAATGCAACATTCTCTTTTGAAAACCTCTCCCATTGTAAAAAATATAAGCTGGCTACAGTGTATAGAAATTCCCAACTTTTAATCCTTGCCTCCCTTACATCCTGCTTACCACTGGATCTGTTCAGTGAGATCTCTTAATCCTGCTCAAGGACTGAGCTGGTACTAACGTGGAAAGTGGAATTCTGACCGGGCATGTAGTGCACCCCTGTAATCCCAGCTCCTGAGGCTGAGGCAGGAGTATAATTTGGAGGTCAGCCTAAACAACTTAGAAAAACCCTGTCTCAAAAGATAAAAGAGAAGTGGGAACATAGACCAATGTGAAAGCCATGTGTTCCATCCCCATTAACCAAAGAGAGAAAGAGCGAGCCAAAAAGTGAAAAGTACAGTCAAACAATCTGTTGCTCAATATTAAAAAGATATTTTAGGAAACAAGACCTATTTTATTTTTGGAAAATATTGCTTACTCACGTACAATTTTAAGTGTACACTGTTGTAACACTCTGTAGAGAATAATGAAATGGTCAACCTGTTTTCTGACACAGGTTGAATTATATTTATTGGAATATCTTTTTTGAATTAATGATGTGTGAATTTTTCAATGGTATTCTCAAATTTCAGATTTCCTACCCTAGCCATTAAAAACATTAAAGATGCTCTTCATAGAACATCCAAGAAACGTGTTTTCTTTTCAACACCCTATTCTGGAGTCATTTCATTCAAGCAGAAGAAAAAGAAAAGAAAACATGAGAATTCAAAAAAATACTGTGATGAGTGTGATAACATATTATCTAAAAGCCTTTGAGCTCCTTGAAGATAAGCAGTTGAATAATGTCACTACATTATTATTATAGTTAGAATATAAATACATGTTTAGCATCTTGTGAAGATAATACAACTTTCAAGAGAGTGCAGAGTGAGAAATTCACATGTATAATTTTAAAGGAAGCAAGCAAGTTTCAAAAGAGTAAGTCAAACAAAATATACTGTACTTTATTGATATATATCCTTTATTATAAGTTATTGTAAAATGTGATTAGATAAGTAAATTTAAAACTTAAGCTCACTTGACTATTACCTTTTCATAGGAAAGTATTTTCAGCATTCCTGATGATCTTAATTGAAATAGAATTGTATAACCAGCTTATTTACATTTAGATCACAGTATTTAGGGACATTTCTGTAGCATGTATTTTTAAAGTGAAAACTGGCCATATTATTAAGACCTTAATTTTGTAAGTAATGAAATGTCATGCTTAAAGACATGAAATTTAGTGTTTTAGCTTTACTGCTCTCAGAGCAAATTTTTTCCAAGGATAGAGACCTGTAATGTAAGCTATTTGAGTTAATACTCAAAACTAAACAACTACCTAATTATCCCAAGACACAGAATCCACACTACCATTTTAAAACATCAAAATGGGAGAAAGTAATTAGTCTCTTGGGTATAATTACTCTGTCTACTAAGAATTGGGCCAAATTGTAGTTTAGTGCTTTTTATAATTCAGAAGCCAATTTTAATTACCCTGAAATATTGTGCTTTGAGCTTATGGAAGCTGGCTCAAAAAGTAAGTAAAAGAAGCATATTTACTTGGGATTTGGAAGAACACCAGACACATGGAAAAGAAGGCTATGCTTCTAGAATTAGACATCCACAACAAAACTTTAGAATTGCTTATACTTTCTTAAACATTTCATGTGGTACAGGAATAATAAAGTTCTTGGTAGGTGTTTCAAAAGCAGATGTAGTTTATTTCTATACACTTCCATTTAAAAATATCAACCACAGAGTTACTGTATAGTAATATAGAGAAATAAACTTAAAATTAAGAAAATTTTCACAGTAAGCTTTAGAGAAGAGAATGTTATTACCATCAGAAAGTACCACTTCATCCAAAATGACTTTCAAAACACGACCAATTCCACAGGATTCCTTGGCTCCATTTACTTAACTTAGCAAAGCAGTATCTCTTTCAAGAGTTCATCAATTTCATACCAATTTATATTATTTTAATATCTTTTAAAGTTTTCTGTAGCGTTGTCAGTTTTCTTCAAAGGAGCAGTTTATTAAATGTTCCATTTGTCAAAAGCTGAAAGCTAGAGGGAGTTTTAAATTTCTTTTCAATATATTTGATATTCATAAAAGCCTATTTCTTTTACTGGTAGGCTAAATTTAAATGTCATTTTGTAGTTTTCAATTTGTGTTAATGTATTGTGAATCATGTACAATATAATTTTCTACCTGTGAGAAAAGTTTCATTATAAGAACGTCTTCTCCAATATTTCAAATAAAAATCAATCTTAATGTTTTAGGTATACCATCCTAAAATGAAATGCACTTGGTTGATTTCTTACATATTTCCTCTATTTTAAAGAATTCCTGGGGGTAGGGATTTAGCTCAGCGGCACAGAGCCTGTCTGGCAAGCGCAACGTCGTGAGTTCGATTCCTGGTACCGGAAAAAAAAAAAAAAAAGAATTCCTAAATATGGCCTCCCTTCATCATTTTGCGTATTTGGCTAGTGTGTGTAAAATTTGAGATGCAAAAGCCATTGGAAATTTACTTAGCAGAGTAATCATTTCTAGCAAAATACCAACGAATAAACAAAGGAAAGATGGATAAGATGTACAGAAAAACAAACATTTGCCAAGACATACAGAGAAAATGAAAACAAATACAGGTCTGCTCTCTTCCTGACCGAAAAGCTAAAGTACAAAATTTACATACGCCTCATTATAATAATCAAGAAATTTTTTGTGAAAAGTAAAGTAAAACGGTGTCACCAAACTGACATTGTGGATGAGGGTGTTTATCGGCTCCCCCTCTTCTTCCGGAAGTCCAGAACAAAGTGAAATTCAAGGTTGCCTCAACTTATAGACTTAATTATGTCCAAAGCCTGCTTATTCTCCATGTTTTAGTTTTTCCTCTTGGTATGTTTTTAACCTTCTTCTAAGTCTAGCTTTCTTCCTGACCAAAAGATAATGGCCCCAAATTTCCTAAATTATAGCACCCCGTGGCCACTTTAGGTGGTGGAGGATTTGCACAATCTTCTAACAAAAATTCTTAAATGTATTCTAAGTGTTCAAACTTAAATGATGTGTTCAGATCTAAACTAGTCACTGTAGTGAGGAAAATGCCAGAAGCTGATTAACTTAAGCCAATAAAGAGCCGCCTTTGTAACTTAAGCCAAATCTGCTGGCCGTTATTCAAGGGTGATTAAAGAAGTGTTTAGGGGAATGAAAACAAAATGTTCTCCATATTTCAAGTTAGTTACAGTTCATTAAATATCCATTGAAAAATCCAGTAGAATGTAGGGAACTTGATTAATTTATTCCAATTTTCATCTAGAAAAATATCCCTAAAAGCAAATGCTCATAAGATCCAACTACTTAACCTAAGTAACAAAATCAAGTCAAATGAAAGAGCATCTGTAATCTGGACAGAAAGAGTAAACCTATCCTCTGTTTTCCTAACGTAAGGACATAAGAATAAAAGGAGCTACCATTCATTGTTATTCCAGGAAACAGTTACAACCCAGACTACAGCGAACAAGGCAGGGCTTGTTTACTATGTCGTCTCTCAAATGGCCAGGGTACCTGCTCTTTCCAACTGCCATATAGGAAGTAGTCTCAGTGTCACTGGATCTTCTGATATGGCAGAGGTAGTCCGAGTTTTGCATAAAATATTCTGATTTTAAAATGCTGGGTTAATTTTTAAAATCTAAGGAAATATTTTTATGTTATAATTTTTGTTTGAGGAAATGAAGAGTAATTTCTTTCATTTGAAAATACTGTTTTTATTTATAAAAAAACTAATTAAGACTATTGCCAAATATTAGAACACACAGAAACTGCTATAATAAAAGCATTATGAGAAAATAAGAGCTTTGGTGCTAATTACCAAAGTTAAAACCAGTCAAAACTAAATGATACATCAGTATACTTTAGCTATTATACTGCAAGACCGAACAGTATCAACTAAGCAACTTATTTTCAAAATTTAGAGATTAGAAAGATAAGGAAGAAAATTACAATGACAAGAATCTGCCAGTGACACAGGAAGGAAACCAGGGGAGTTTGCAATTTGTAGGAAACAGACAAGGAATGTAAGGGGTTGAGCTAGTATGTCAAGAAAAAGATATAAATTTATGGAGATTGAAAACGATAAAACAGACTGATATGTACCTGGTATATTACTATTTGTCAAGAAACCCCAATGGAATCTAACATTTTTATAATATAAGAATATAGTAGTTTCAATAGGCATGTACTTAATGTACAAAATCTGTGTTTTTCTATATGCAATGACAAAACTGGATGACATTTTTTTCTTTAATTCTGTTTCAGATAACAGCTCTCTCAACCTCAACTGAATCTTTTGACTCAGTCTCTCTGTTTTTTCCCATATGGTTGTAGATGTGTGAGTGTGTGTATGTACGTATATATATTATAGGTATATCTCCAACAAAATGTGCACATGATCCTTAGGGAACAGATTTAACATTTTATTAAGCTATCTTGCCTACATAGGTATCTGTGTATCATATTGAAACAACCTATCATATTGATGTATAGGAAATTAAATATTTCAAAAACATCAATGATCTCCAGTTATTCTACAAGTGAGTTATAATAATCTATAAAAAGTTTCAATGGTTATATAATGTTTTGAAGGAATTTGACAAGTGCAACTTAAAATATAGAAAAGTAAAATTTTTTAAATAGCGAAACATTGATAGCACTGTTTGTGGTAAAATTACTAAGCAACTTTAGTATTGTACTTGAACATTAATTCCAGAAATATGTATGTGGAATTTTTATATGTGACAAAAGTAGCATTTCAATTCAGAAAAAGATGGAATGTTTAGTTATTTACACAGCAGTAATTATCAGTGGCAGGATTGGAAATCAGTGTCTGTATTAAACAATGCCAAATCAGTTCTACATGCTTTAAGCAATCCAGTGTAAAAGGAAACATTTTAAACTCTTGGAGTAGACTATAAATAATGTGATTTATCTTTCACAACTGCTTAAAACATACTAAACAAGACCTTAATAAATGTAATACATAAAAGACTGGTAGACTTGTGAACGTTCATGTTCAGTCTACTCCCTTTCTAAACATTTTATGAGAGAGAAAATAACAATAAGCAGGAAAAGAAATAGGGAATAGAAGCAATAATATATTAGTATACCTAGTACATGAAGAAAACAACTAAAATCACATTAAGTATTATGACAAAATATATAAACTGGCAATTCATAAATAAGGATAAGGTAGTGATCAATAAATATGTAAAAAGATGTCAGTTCTCACTAGTAAGACTTCTGCAAGAATAAATCGCACTTCTATTGGGAGAAATTAAAAAGTGTATCAGTATCAGGCACGGTAAAAGCACAGAATAACAGCAACACCATTTAATTCTGGTATAGATATTGATTATATAAAATCAAAATAGAGAATAATTTGGCCATATTCTATAAATAAGACTTAAGGCATGGTTATCCTAAAGCAATAATTTTACTCTGAGTTATAAACTCTAAAAAAACAGTTGCACACATATAGAAGATATTATATATATATATACACACATATATATATTCCTTTATAAAAAATTTTAAAATAATGGAAAATTGTAGTAGCCTAAATGTCCACAACACAAAAATTGGTTATATTATATACATGAAATGGAATCTTATATAGTATGGAAAGGAAATGAAATAAAATTGGATTTATCAACATAATATATATGTCTCACAAATATGGGGTACAATTTTTAAGAAAATGAACTAAAATGCATATGTATATAAATCACAACTCATCTATATAACAGATTTAAGAAAAGTTTGAAAATAATAAAAATGAAATATATAGGTGTTTTTGTAATTGGGATATTTTTGTGTCCAGGAGTTCTACATTTTGATTGTTGTAGTGGTTTGATATACCTATATATATATGATGAAAATTTTATCGAGCCATATAACAAAAGAAAAACACACCAAAATAGTGTGTTTAAAACTGGTGAAATACTCATAAGTCTGTAGCTTAGTTAGTAGCATTGTGTCAGTGTCAATGTCCTGGTTTGATACTGTACTGTGGCTACAGAAGATAGTCTCAGTGACAGTTGAGTAGAGAATAAATTGGAAAATTCTGTGTGGTGATTGCAACTTGCTGTGAGTCTTAAAAGATGTCAAAATAGAGTTCAGCAAAAACTTTCTGCTCTTCTGCTTATTTTACTTGTTTCATTTTCAAAAGAAAAAAAAAAAAAAACCCTAATCAAGTACTCCAGAAAGCACTTTTTTCCTTCCAAACAAGCTCAAGCAGCTTTTCACGAAAACACATTTAAACACTATCTACTTGAATAAATAGTACTTAGTGTAGTCATGCAGTAGTCTTTAGCAACATAAGGCTTTCTCGAATTGCCAGTAGCAGAAAATTATTCTCAGTGTGACTTCACCTCCCTATGGAACTTGAACTCACACACACTCACAGCGGGACTAGACTTCAGCCTGCTGAGTTTTCCAGCAGCCTGATATAGAGAAGACAGAACAGCAGCTTGCAGGAAATAGGGAAGTTGGGGGGACAGGACTTAAATACATCAAATCACTGCTTTCTTTCTTTTCTATCTTAATGATAAATTTTTGAGGGGCTGGGGATTTAGCTCAGCGGCAAAAGCCCCTGCCTGGCAAGTGCAAGGTTGTGAGTTCGGTTCCCGGTTCCGGAGAAAAACCAAAAAAAAAAAAAAAAACTCTCTTAAAAATGATAAATTTTTGCCTTCTATAAATGTTAGGGATTTTTAAGAATAATAAACTCTGGAAAAGCAAGAGTCATTTGTACCTGGAAATCCCTGCAATACAGATATAAATTTCCTGTGTATTTTTATTTGCATTCGTTGTGAACACTGAAGCCCCTCTTTCATTTATCAGCAGTTTTGCTGTCTTCAGAAAATTCATGAGGAGAAAACATTTAATTAGTATTTCACCTTAAGTGAATAGATTGGATAAGGAACCAATTAGTATTTAGATAATAGAAACTCTAATTGGCCACCAAGCATTCAGCAGAAAATCTTTATTTTCTTTACTCTAAACGTGGCAGGATGTGAGGATCAAATCAGCATCTCTAGATCACTGGTTTTAGTCCTTCTCCTACAGCTACTTTCTTGCTAAAGGCACAAGCAAGTCTCTTCCATTAAAGGTTAAGGTATTTGGCAAATATACCTGAAGACCTGATTCTACTTAGGATGAGCGGGGTTATGACTTTGGACACCACAAGACAAGCTTCCTCCTAATACTGGTTTATTTTGTGAAGCACAAGAGGAAAAGATGCAGATGCTAAAAGGACTCCCCTAAACCTGAAAGTATGTGGGAGTCGGTGGTCTCTCCGTAGTTCCCGAGAGAAACAGCAAGAGGATATAGAATATAAAGACAAGAGAGGATAGCTGGGGTCAGGTGGAGTTACCTCTTGCCTGATGAGCAAGAGGACTGACTCCAACAGTAGGAGCGTTTATTTTATACACTTGCACAGTAGTATCAGGAGAGATAATGTTGCCTAGTGACTAAGACTAAGACTACTAAGACTGTAACTGTCCAAGCAGGATACACTACAGGGTACAGTTTGCAGAATAATCGAGCTTGCACTGATCTCTAATGTAAAATTATACATAGGAAATATCTAAGTCTGGGTAAAATAAAAAGTGTTCACCAGCACTTGAGTCCTCAACCCACATTCCAATATTTTCTAAAGGCTCTGCAACTCCCCCCGCACAACTACTGTATAATTTATGTCCCTATAACAGGAATAAAGGAAAGAAAGTTTTGAGCAGTTTTCATCACAGGCCAGGCATATGCCATTCTTTACCTCTCAGTGATCACTGAGTGCAGACTTCCACGGTCCTGTGCCCTAGGTAAATATTACAGGAAAAAAATGAGCTCTTCACCTTCCTTCTATGCTACCCTGTGATCACAACCTCAAGTTGCAAAGAAAAATTCCTCCTGATTCTCCCACTATCAGTTTAGTGAATGGATAATTATCTTCCAAGAAAACAAAAGCTATGAGAAATCAAAACTAAACACTAGAATAGCAGAATCAAGAGCACTAAGGCATGACATAACTTCTGTTTGAACATGAGCTACTGCCTAGAGAGTTGATATTTCTGGTATGAACAGGTAAAATATATTGTGATAAGCACTGTTCCAGAGCTTAAGTGTAGACACACTTAATGTACCATATTATTTGTAGAAATATATATCATGCACAAAAACATACATTTTTGGGTGAATAAACTACATTCACCCATGTTTGGGTGAACAAAATACAGTAAATCCACACAATGCAGTAAGTATGTACTAAACAGTTAAAAAAGGAAATAGAATTTATGATTAAAAATGAAATAACCTTTATAATATAAGGCCAAATGTAAAAAGTTGCTGAAAGAGACAATAGAAAACACTAGAAAGCTGAAATAATTTCCAACAGAAAGAAGAAATTGCGTAGGAGAATGGGCATGGAAGTGAAGTTTCTCAGAAGGTAAATTATTACATAATTCTAATTTAGGAAATATGGAAACATCTCATGACAGATAATAGTTTCATAAGAAACACTGATCAATAATCGTAGTGGTAGTATTGTCATAACTGCACTAATACCTTAATGTATTCTAACAGTGTATGTATTTGAGATGAGATTCTTTCCTGTGTACGTGTATGTTTCTGTGCATGAGGAACCATTTCCTGTATCTGTGGAAAGGAACATACAAGTTTTGTTTTGGATCTATCCACATGATAAATTATCTTAGTGTTTTTAATAATTAGTTTATTCCTTGTACATTTTGGCTAGATTTATAGCTGTTAGTTACATCTGATTTTCATAGCAAAACATGTGTTCTTTTAAATTTTTTCCCATTGTGAGAGTCAGCACCTTCTCTAGAATGAAGGTACAAATCCAGTTGGTGAAAGTGTATCTCTAAAATACTGGCCAACACAAAATGTCCCAAATACTGAGCCAAAAGTCTTGGTAAAATAGGATATTTTATCTCCCTATACAATGCCTCAGACAGACCTCTAACTACAAGAAGTCTGATGGGTGAAAGGCTATTGGACAAGGGCTCTCTGCAGTTCATGGATGAATTTGCAAGAAACCTAGTTTACTGTAGGGTCTGAACTCAACCAGTAACCAAATCCCAGAGGAATTGTAAGGCACACCTATTTCTGAGAGAAATGAGACATCTCTGAGGCACATCTTTGCTCTAAGGACTCCATGAACATGGTACTTTCTTTGAACATGGTAATCTAGGGAGCTTCCGCCCATCTCTCCTCTGTCTCTCACTCACTGTCAGACTTTTATAGTGTTTCTATCAAATAAAAATTGTATCAGATAGTTAAACAGCCAAAACATTATTTCATTCTAGCTTTCTCAGTAGGGTAGAGAGATTGGACACAACTCTTCTGGAAACAAAGAAAGAGTTATTCAACACTTGGGTAAGCGCATGGAAAAGTGCAAGAGTATACTGAAGAGAAGGCCATGCAATGTGATTAGACAATCTGTGTTTATTAATCAGTCCTCATTGAAGTCAGCCTCTTTTCTGGCCACAGAGAGTGGGAGATAAGATAGTCTTTCCACGTGACTACATTTCCAAGGATGGCCCAGATTCTTGAGAAAAATATTCCTGGTTTTTAAACCTGTCAAGAAGCTGGGAAATTTGCTTCTCAGTCTCTCAAGGAAGGAAGACTTTTCCCTACTAAAGTCCTTGCACACTTTGGTAGAAACATCTCAGAAGACCCAGACTAGCACCCATGGCCCCAAAGTCGCTGAAGAAAGCATTTGGCAATTTGGCACTGACTCACCTATTCCCTTACAAGAGAACATGATATCCTGACTAAGGTGTTGACTTGTTTGCAAGGCTTTTGATGGTCTAATCTGGAAAAATGCCCAAGCAGAAGGAAATATTTCAGCAGGCACAACAATAGAGGTCTTACTAAACATCGTAAAAGGGGTGAGGCTGAAAATATCAGCAAAATTGAATAATTACCACTAAATTGTATTGATGCAAAGGAGAAGCCAAATTTGAGACTGAGTTCTTAACATTTAATGGTTACATGTTAGAAGAATAAATGTAATACACTAGAAAAGCCATAGATTTCACACCTCTTCTTTTAACATAATCTTAGAACCCTACCATTCTTTTCTGTATAGGTTCATGTTTATCATGCAAGTTATTCATTAAGCAATCCTACTTTTGCTGATGAGACTGAATAATTTCTATATTCCTGTCCTTTTAAGGCCCTTTACATTTCTCTTTTCTTCCTTTCTTTTGTTTTTCTTTCTTTTCTTTCCTTGCTTTCCTCATTACTTCCTTCCTTCCTTCTTTTCTTCTTTTCTTCCTTTTACATTCTTTTATAGTGATGTAGTCAGGACCTCACACACGCTAGGTGAGCACTATGCACGGTGCTACCTCCCCAGCCTTCACACTTCTCTCCTTGCACACTACAGCATTACTGTATAGCCGAGGATTCTAATGCTAGCAGGTGCTGTATGTCTTCTTTTCATTGTTTCTTTTGGTCTTTTTGGTTTTGCTCTTGGTTGATTTCTATATATTTTCTGCAAAACTTATAGAAATTCATAATAATCTATGCTGGTTCCACACTTGTACAAATTTAATTTCCTTAGCTTGCTTGGAATTTAAACAACTCAGCTGGAAATACTCTACAATTTAATCACTTGATAATATTACCTTGGGATTTGCCTAATTATGAAAAGCCAGCAAGGAGAAGCATATAGAGTTTTCATACAAAACAATCTGCTATCACATGCTTTGCAAATGTAGTTCTGCAAACAAGCAGAATAGAAAATACAGGTTATCTTAAAAGAACAATGGTTAAAGTGAGGCAGCATTTAAGCCTTTAGGTGCTGAAACCAAATAAGCAACAGAAAACAATTCTAAATAGTAGGAGGAAAAGTGTTCAAAAATGAAGATGGACAACACACTCTGTACAATGACAGTAGAAATTCCCCTTCTCTCACTTTTTCCCAGAGTATCTATGATATGTTCATAACAGGTCATATCTTGGGCAATAAAACAGATTTTTAAAAGTTCAAGCAATGACAATCATAAAGTATGTTCTGTCATTACAAAGGAGTCAAACTAGAAATAGTAATAGCAAACAATAAAAAAATTGCTAAACATGGAAGTTGATCAATAAACTTCTAAATAATTCACAGGTCAAAGAGAAAGGTGCAAATAATTGTTTTAAACATATATCTAAATTAAAATAAAAACCAACCTATCAAACAATGAGAGGTCTGGTTAAAGCAGTGCTCAGAGGGAAATTTATAGTTTTCTTTCCATGTTTAGAAGCATGGGAAGTACTGTAGTGATTTGAGTGAAAAATAACAAACTAGACAGTGGAGGACTAATGTATACAAAAAAAGAAATTAATTAAATTGAAAATAGGAAAAGGGTGGTGGCAAATCAAATATAAAACCCATCCTTTTAGATAGTTCTTAAAATATATTTTTAAGTAAATTAATAACAAATCATCATTTTTAGAATCTGTGTGAAATGTATCCTAAGAGTAAGCTGCATGACAGATGAAAATGGAAATGTACATCATGCAGTAGTAGCATTTCTTGCTATACATAACATAGTTTAATACTACTTGAACATAAATTTTCCTAGGAAACTCAAATACTGTTAATATAAGATCAAGGACCAAAAGCTAAAATAAAGTCAGCTAGACACTAAATAAAGAATGGAGGCAAAATAGAAATGTTCAAAAATTTTTATTCACTCAAAGTCAAGGAAAGAAGAAAAATGGCAATATACCGATACAACAAATTGAAAATTAGCATCAATATTTATATTAAATACAAATTATTTAATATTAAAAGACAGTATTATCAGAGATGATAAAAAGCAAGACAATAATATGTGATCATACTAGTTTCATCATAAGATGGGTTAAAAGTGCAAAGATGTAAAAAGACTATGCCAATGTAGAATTGTCTAAACAAAAATACCATAAATGAGGTGGTTTAAAGTTATTCCCTTATATTCCAGAGTCTCGACTCTTTCAAAGAAAAGGAAAGTCAATCATACTTTTAAAGGAAAGAAAAAAATATTTGAAAAAAATCAAATACTGAGATCTAAAATAACTCACAAATTTTGAGTTTGTATAACAGAAACCATATTTACTGCAACTAACATAATGAAGTCAGAAATTAATAAGTACATATAAAATATTTCTGAAGTTACAAACACCAAAACCTTATATTACCTTTACTAATGATTGAGCCCCAGAGCTCCCTACCATTGAACAACATGCCAAGCCCTCTTTAATTTTTATTTTTTTTTAAATTTTGAAACAGGGTCTTGTTAAGTTGCCTAGATTGGATATGAATTTGAAATCTTCCTGCCTCAGCCTCTCAAATGCTGCAATCTCAGACATGTAATACTGTGTCTTACTCTTCATTTAAGAGAGAAAATTTCAGAGAAAAACAAAACTGAAAATTAATTATTAAAAACACATCCATATGTGTCCTTGGACTGTCTCTCCCTCTCTTTTCTAGATATCTCTCTCTCTCTCTCTCTCTCTCTCTCTCTCTCTCTCTCTCTCTCTCTCTCTCTCTCTCTCTCTGTCTCTCTCTGTGTCTCTCTCTCTGTCTCTCTCTGTGTCTCTCTCTCTGTCTCTCTCTCTCTCTCTGTCTCTCCTTCCAGAAGATGAGCCATTTTATCTGCCTTACACTCTCTCTAATATGATGCTCTGCCTCTCCTCGGACCCACAGCAACAGAATCAAATAGCAATGGACTGAAATCTCTGATAGTGAACCAATATACAGCTTTCCTCCTCTAAGCTGATTTCCTTAGTATTTGGTCAGAGTGTTGGAGAACTAATAGGAAATTGGTACTGAAAAATGGAATTGCTGCTGCAATTACAGCTGATGATAGAGTGTAGAAGATTTTGGAATTGGTTTGCAGGAGTCTGGGAACATTTGGAGGTAAGGACTAGAGAAGAACTAGAAGGTTGAGAGACACAGGAATAGTAAAGACAATGTTGATAGTCAAAAAAAAAAGTCCATAGCTATAAAAGCTTCAGCCACTAAAAAGGCAAAGAAAAGAATGCTATGCTGATGTCACTCAATCAACACTTTTGGCAACTTGGACAAATTCCTGGAAAAATATTAAAAGGCAAATGAATAAAAGAAGAAATATAAAATATGGATATATCTATAACATTTATGTAAACCTAATCAGTAAGTACATATCTTCTCACAAAGTACCAAGAACATAAGTTAATTTGAAATAAGGAATTGACTTCAATAGTTCATAATGTTTCTTTTCTATAACAGCTTTCCATATTCTGTTCTTGTGCAGAGTCTTGATTCTGGAGTCTTGATTATTGTATGTCTTGGCATAGTTTTATTTTGGTCATGACTCTGGAGTTCTATAGTCTTCATTTATTCTCATGTCAAATTCTTCATCCATACTTGGGAATTTGTCTGCCATTCTTTTGTGAAGATTTTTTTGATGGCATTTTGCAGTCTCCAGCTTTCTCACTGACCCCAATAAAGCTTATGTTATTCTTCTTTGCTTCATCTTGTAGCTATTGGATTGATTTTTCATTGTTTCTTGCTATTTTTATGTAACTTTTTTTCATGATCATCTCAATACATGCAGAAAAAGCTTTTAATAAATAGCACTCAATTCATGATAAAAACCCTACAGAAAATTAGAACAGATGATCTTGATCTCACTCTGATAAAAGCCATCTATGACAAACCAACAGCCAACAACGTACTACGTGGACAAAAACTGAAAGCTTTCACTCTAAAATCAGGAAAAGTGAAGTAAATTGAAGTACCATAGTTCCTGTAAATGGTGAGGAGGCGTTACTACCTTAATTGGTAACTGCAAAACGTTAAAGTTTTGTTGTTATAATTGGGTCAACTTTAGACTGTAAAATATTTATATAAATGTTGTTACAGGGGCTGGGGATTTAGCTCAGCAGCAAAGCGCCTGCCTGGCAAGCACAAGGTCATGAGTTCGGTTCCCAGTACCGGAGAAAAACAAAAACAAATAAACAAAAAAAAAAATGTTGTTACAAAATTTTAATGCCTACTCCATCAATTTCCTGCAAATAAGTACAATATTAATTGAAGAGAAAAGAATATTGAAGAATTACCTTTCAGTTGCAAATATTATAGAAACATGAAAATTATGTAGGATTTTTTTGTAACCAAGTGGAAATTTAATTGTGAGTATCCTAGAACAAAAGAGAAATCAATACCTTCTAATATGCTACGGTTTTATAATTACAGTGTGAAAATACTGTCCAAAATAACTACTTAGCTTAAAAATAATTGTTGTAACAATTATATAATCAATTTTCCAAAATATAGTAGTTTGTAAGGATGTCTTTCAAATATTGCCAGGTAGTTCTTCCTGTGCAGAAGAGAGTATTTGTTGAGAAAAATAATGTTCAATATTGCAACATTCAAATTGAGCAATTTGGTTCAATGACAGTAAACAAATATGTTTTCTTAGTCATGGCTGTCCTTAGAGACCTTGATTTGAATTATCATAATCCACTTAAGTGTTTTGTTTACAAAAATGTCATTTAATAGGCACAAATAAAGAAACTAAAACAGAAAAAACTAAAATTAGATGTAACCTGAATGGTTTTATATGGCTATGGATGTGTAATATATAATGTATTTGTGGGTTTGTGTACATATACATATCTTTGTGGAAACACGAGTACAAAACATTATAGATATGTAATACTCAACAATTTATCACATTTGACATGCAAAATCTTTGCAGTCTTTCATTTCTGTAGATGACAGTATAAATCCTCAGCCATTATTCCAATTTTACCATTTTGTAATATTGGCGGCAGAATTGAATTGAACTTATGCAATTATTATGTTGTGTTTTAACAAGCACTACATACAACTTATATTTTTTCTCCATGTACTTTTCTAAGAACTGCCCTTCTTTATATATTCCAAACATCTACTCTCTAAGGTATTGGAAATCTTCCGATTTAACAAAATTGTCAATTAAAAAAAAAGATGCTACCATTTTGTATTTACAACAGACAGATGCTTGCAAATGAGGATGCAGAGAGAAATGACCCAGTCATTTCCTTTAGGAACTTTCACAGTAATAGGAATAAAGATTGATGAGTAATCAAACCCTCACAGCAATGCAAAGGCTATAATGATGCACGTTTGAAAACAGCACAGGATTACTGCCAAACCAAGCTTTACTAGAGAGGTGCAGGATATATCGGGCATTCATGCAAAATTAGAGAGGTTGAGACTATCTCTGTGAAGAAATCTCCATATCCCACTCAGGAAAAATAGTTTATTGCAAGTGCAGAGACAAAATGTACATGGCACTGCCTGGGGGTTAGACTTGCATTTTTTTGTGTGTGCAACTATTTATGTTGCTGAAAATTTACAAGTAGGCTGGAACCTTAGAAAGTGATCAACTCATAAAGTTTCAATGGAGTGCAGCAGTTAATCTAATTAAGTAACATTGTAGAAGAATCCTATGTATTCTTTTTCAGTATAGACCAATTGTTCCAACGACTTTGGATAGCACAGTTAAAAAGGAAACATGAATGGAGGATATCCAAATGGCAGGAGAGTAAGTGGCTCAAACAGCAGGGACAAGAAGAAAGAATAGGAGAAGAAGAAGGGATAGAGGAATGACAGGAGAAGAATCAAAATAATGACTTTTTCAGAACTATACAACTATTATTGTAAGTTTATGATTCTATTTCTGGCAGTTCAGTGAATCTCCAGAATAATTCTATGTTGTAAACCCACATAAAATACAAAGGGATTGCTTAAAAGCACAGTACCTGCCTAGATATATGAAGCCCCCATGAACTTGCTTTAAAATTACCTCTATTCCTGCTGGGGAGTTCATATTCTGTTAATCATTTAAAAATAAAAAGTGGTAGTGACATAAACATGGTAGTTTATAAAAATTGAGACTCATTTATTTAAAGTATAAGCCAGCAGATTTTTCTATAAAGACCTGAATAGAAAGTGTTATTCTCTTTGCCTTTTCTCAACCATTTAAGAATGTGAAACAATTCTTATTTTACTGGCTTCATAAAAAGAGCAGTAGGTTCTATTTGGCATGGAGACTGTGCTTTTCTGACTCTAGCTTTAAAGCAAAGTCAAAAACTCCCATGGAGACAACCTACTGTTCAAGGAAAATTGTGATATTGATAGTGAAATGCTTGCAACAGGAAAAGAATAACATGTCCAAAGATTAGTAACCTTAGACATTTTTAAAACTAGTTATGCACTGCACATCAGTTTGGGGGAAAAAACGAACCTATATTAATGTTAATGAGAAAGCAGTTCCTAAAAGGAAAAGAATTCTTACTCAAAAGAAAAAGAATGGCTTAATATTTAATTCAATTATTATTCAGAAAAATATGTACTGAGAGAAAGCTAGCAAACTAGAATAAATTTCTCAAAGTATAATGAGATGCCACTAAAGCTCTAGCTTGAAAATGCAAAATGCCTGTAAACAATCTCCAAAGAAGTTTTGCTGAATTTCATAACAGTTATGATTTGTTGCAGTAATTATGCATTTTGGACAGAAATTATAAAGAAAAAATTTAAGTGACATACATTATGGTAATGCAATGTATCATATGACATTAAATGTATCGTCCTTGTTTATTGTGTTAATTAAAACAACTTATATGCCTCCTTAGAACTTTATAGTACTATATGTTCATATATGAATTATATTTTGTTCCATTTCTACAGTAGACTGAGCTTCAAAGTTTTGATCATTAAAAAAAGATTCATTAAATCATTCTTTAATATTAACTTCTAATTTTATTTACATTTATAGCAAATTAAATTGCCAGGAAAATGTTCAAAATGTAAAAACAGCCTAAGCCTGAATTTATCTGCCCCATTCCCTCCCAAGTATGAGAATTAAGATCAATTCTTTATTCACATTTAATGATCTCAGAAAATACAACAGAATTTAAGTCAAGTGAACATTAATTCAAATTAGTACCTTTGCAATCAGTTCACTTCACAAAGTTTGCTGTTTTGTGTCAGAGTAAATATGCTCTATATGCGATGTTTATCAGCTTTCTAAATTAAACCTTACCATGCAGAGAAGCATTAGTGGATCAAGTACATTGAAAAACCACAAGGGAGGACATTTGGCTTTGGAAATGGTACAGGGCTATGATTCTGAACAAGTTCTGTCTGTATAAGGAAGGAAGTTACCCAATGCCAATCTTTACATTAAGTGAAACTCTTGTTGCCTAACAGACCATGTATTATTTCTGAGAATAGCAGAATCCCAACTTCTACATCACACATTTATTGTTATATCTTCCCCTACATTTTCCAGTCAGAGGTCACACAAAATTTACAACCATTAAAATATAAACATTTAGAGCTGCACATGGTGGTGCAGGTCTGTAATTTCAGCACTCAGGGGAGATATGGCAGGAGGATTTTGAGTTCAATGCCACTCTGAGTTATGTAGTGAGAACCTGTCTCAAAAAATAAAAACAAAAAAGAGCACACACCGCTTAAAAAATAAAAATCATCTAATGAAATGTTATACCAAAATACATGTTAGCAATAACAAACATTCACTGTCCTAAAATGAGTAAACAGCTACCATTAAATGAATGTGAACCACATGCTAACTTAGGCAACTTGCCTGCAAATGGTTACTCCTTATAACCATTCAAGTAGACAATATTACTGCATTTTTAAAGAAAATGAACTTCAAAAAAGAATAAGAGGTCTTTAGGGTCATGCAGTTGATTGATGATAGAGTTTGAACCCTGATATAACTCAACCCAGAAGTCTTTGTTTTTATCCTATGTACTATAATGCATTCACATGCAAGATCCCTCAGATCAGTAGATCATGAATAATACTCATCAGCTCTTGCAACCTAAAACAAGGACAAAGGCCAGCCTGGGCTACATAGTGAATTGAAGGCCAGCTGGGAATACCTAGTGAGACTCTAAATAAATGAATGAATAAATAAATAAATAAATAAATAAATAAAGCAGACACTTTGTTCAAAAATTGAATGCTATAGGACTAAAGTCCTTGTTTGTCCTATGAATTTTCATATATAGAAATTTTGTGAACATTAAAAACTATGTAGAAATTAAGCCAGAAAAGAGAAGAAAACAAATAATTTAAGAGATCATGAATTAATGAAATATAAAGCAAACCTACCAAGGGAAGGATTAATAATGGCAATAATCATTTGTTAATTAGCAAAGATGCAATAAACTTACTGCGTTGTACATTTCCCAGTGACTCCAACTAAAATATCTCTGGACAAAATTCAAAAATTTACTACTTGAGGGTTTGAATAGCAAACAATAAAAGGCAGATCAAAGGCTGTCTCTTGAACCCAGCCATTTATGAGAGTGACTAACCTATTGATGTCCATAGCTAAATATGCTATTAAGAGGTGAGGCCTACTTGGAGCCGGTGGGTCACTGACAGCATGGCTTTGGAGAGCATATATATCATAGGTTGTCCTTCCCTGCTGTACTTCCTGGCTGTCATGCAGTGAGCAACTTTGCATGCCTGGAGCTAGCCAACCAGGTACTGCATCCCCTGAAATCATATGCAAAATTAAACCTCCCCTCCTTTAAACTACGGCTGTTAGGTATTGTATGCCAGAAACAGAAAAGCTGACCAATGCATCCCTTAACTAAAGGACAGGTAGTATTTGTTTTGAATTTTAAAAACTCTTTGACTATTTTTCATTTCCATCTGAGTTTCAGAATCTCCAAATGTTTATTAAAGTAGCGGTAAGCCCAAAGAGCACTTAGGGCAAATTAACATTTTAATAGATATTCTGTCCCATAAAAATCTTTGATAAACTCACTTACTTCACAAGGGCTTACTTCACGAATATGCCATGCTTGGCTTATTTCATCAGGGTCTCCATTTCCTTCCAAAATGTCTGTCGCAATTGACAGGATTGTATACTTTTATGGCTGAATAGTAGTCCATTGTACACAGGACCCACATTTTTTACTTGCCCATGAGTTCATAGGCACTTACTTTCCAAGAGGTTATTTTGATGCGTGTTATTTCATCACCAAATATTGAGAGATTTCAAGTACTTTTTTCTGATTTATCATTAACAAACTTCACATCATTTGAATCTTTTAAATATGTATTGTACTTTGTTTTATGGCACAAAAGATTGTTAATTTGATAATTGTTCTGTGTACATTGTGAAGTGAATCTGTTCTGCAGTTACTGGATAACACTCTCTAAATACTTCTTGGGCCATTAGTTGACAGTATTTGTTAAGACTTTTATATTTTTACTAATCCTCTCAGTTTGTTAGACATATAGGGGCTGGAGATTTAGCTCAGTGGCACAGCGCCTGCCTGGCAAGTGCAAGGTCGTGAGTTCGGTTCCTGGTACCAGAAAAGAAAAAAAAAAAAAGACAGACATATAATGCTCAACTGTAGTTTTGTTTTTTTAAGCTTCTTCTGGAAGTCATGTCAGTCTTTCCTTTACCTCATTTGAAACTTGATAAAGAATTTAAATATTTAGGTTTATCTTGTCCTATTGATCACTTGGCACTGTATGAAGTGATCTCGGTTCCTTGTGCATGTTCATGCTGTGTCATCTGCTTTGTCCCACAAAACTATTGCTATTTTGGCTTTCTTTACATTAACTTTGGGATCATCTATCTCCTTTCATCTTTTCCATGTGCCTACTTGAGGGCACATATTTTAAATGCACTTCTCATGGAATGTATATAATTAGTTTTTGGTGTTTTTTGTTTGTTTGTTTTTTGGGGGTTTTTTGGTGCCAGAAATTGAACTCAAGACCTTATACTTGTCAGGCAGATACTATACTGCTGGACTATATCCCCAGCCCCTATAATTAATTCTTGTTCTTTCATTCACACTTTTTTTGTTCTTTAATTGGATGTTTAAACCATTTATGTTTAATATCCTTATTGATATAGTTAGATTTTGGTCAGTCATCTTGTTTCTTGATTTTATTGTTATCCCTTTTTTCTTTATTTTGTTATTTTGGATTTGTTATCTTTATGATTCTATTTTGTATGCTCTTGTAGCTTACTAGCTATGCCACTTCAACTATACTGATGTAGGATTTAGGTTGTTTATCAAAGTTTGCCTTCAAGTATATTAATTCATTTATAGAATTGGACTCTTAACTACAATATTATGTCTACGTCCCCAATTTGACTTTTATGTTATGCTTTCACACATTTTACTTAACAGTATTTCATAACCTCACCAATACCATGCTACTATTCTTGTTTAAACAATCTTTCTTGTGAGATTTGGAGAATAAGAAAAATATGTACACATTTACCCAGCTGTTAATCTTCCCAGTGCTTTTCATTTCTTTGTCTAGTGCCTAGATGTTTTTCTCTACTCTCACTTTTCTTCTGGCTGAGGCCTCCATTCTTTCAAATATGCCTATTGGTTTTCAAGTATTTCAGATTCTGTGTTTCTGAAAAGGTATTTCACCTCCACTTTGAAAAATATTGCAAAGTGAAACATTCTAAACTAACAGCTTTTATGTTTTATTTTAAAGAGCTGGTATCAATATCTTTTGGATTTGCTTGAACTGTCATCTTAGGGTTCATTCTTTGTTTACCAACTTTTTGTCTTTGGTTACCTTAAGATTATCTTTTAAATCATTTCTGAGAATTTGATTAGTGTATGTCTTGTAATTTTTTTATGGTTCTTGTATTAGGATGTCTTAAGGTTCTTTGATCTTTCACTTTATAATTTAACAAATTTGAAAGTTTTTTCAGCCATTGTTCATTAAAATATTGAGCTTTGTCTTCTGTATCGCTCCTGTCATAAAGAACTCTATTTATGTATATTTTTGGATTCAGATTGTTTAAGGAGCTGATGTTTGAACACATTTGATGACAATGATCAATGTAGAAGCAAGAACAGATTTTGCAGCACACACAGCAACCAAGGCATAGGGAGGATGTTTATTCCAATGTGATTTCACTTAAGGAATTATTATGGTTTATATCTAGATGTCTCCCTAAAGCCTCAAGAAATCATAGGCAAGACTTCTGGAAGGTGACTGGAGTGCTTATAGGGGTGTTGTTGCTATGAAGTGGAACCTGGTGTGAAGAGGTAGGTCCCTGTGGGTATGAACTAGAAGGGCATATCTCCCTTCCCAGGTCCTTGCTTGACTCTCTGGCCTCCCTCCTGCCGCTCCCTGAGCAGCTCTCCTTCACCGTGTGCTCTACCATGCTCTTTCTTCTTTAGAGCAGACAGACATGGACTGTGACATCCACAAACTGTGAGCCAAAATAAGCCTTTCCTCCTTTAATTTGTAGGTGTCAGGCATTACGTCCCAGTGTTGAGAAAAGTCAGTAAGATGAAGATATTCCTACAGAGAAAAAAAAAAAGATTTTAAAAAAATTTGACTCCTCTTGCTAACAAATGCTTTTCATTTCTTTCTCCTTAAGGACTCCTACTTCTCAATCAATAGATTTTGTTTACAATGTATTAAAACAAAACTATTTGTTGATTAAAAGTTTTGAGGATTTCTACAACTTATTTTTTTCCATCAAAAAATGTAACTGTACCTAAAATTACACAACATTGACATAGAAAGTAAAGAACAATATTGCCAATTATTTCACAGTTTAAAAAATAATATTCTTATTGAAGGAAGAAAACACTGGGACCCTCTTACTAATATCTGAATAAAAATAGAGGACCACTGCAATAGATACTTCCTATCATTATAAAATACATGAAAACTGATTTTTTTTTTTTAGGAATACAAAATTCATTACTGGGAATTTGTCTCTGTACATGATATATGTTGCTTCCTCTTTTTATCCCCATTCCCATCCCCTTTTCAAATCCTCTTTCCCTCCTCGTTCATAAAGCTGTTTTCATTTTACCCTTTTTCTCATTTTTTTGTTCCTTACTTCCTTTCTCACTCCTTCCTCCCAATTTCTCTTTTCCTTTGAACAGTTTCTTCCTATTCACAATATTTATTGTACATTTATGTTCTTATTTACATTTTCAGTTTCTCACACCAAAGAGATTATGTAATATTTCATGTGTGTCCAATTTATTTCATTTATGGTTATGGTCTCAAGGTCCATGATTAGCGGTGGTCTCAAGGTCCACTTAGCTATAAATATCTCAATTTTCTAATTCCTTATGGCTGAGTAATACTCCATTATATATAAAAAAAAAACAACTTTATCCATTCATTGCTTGATGGGCATTTGGGTTGCTTCCAAGATTTAGCTATTACAAACTGTACTGCTATGAACATGGGTGCTGGAAGACATGGAAGAGAGTTTCAGTTAATAATCAGAAACCAGTTACAATAAATTACATATATTTTTTGTGCTTTTGAGATGCATAAGATGTATATAAGAGTGTTGATTTTGTTAAAGATGATTAAAATATGCATTATTCCCAAATAAATGTAAACTGGTAGAAAACATTAAATATATTGAAAATATTGGTGACCAGTTAAGGGATTTTATAAGCAAAAATAAATGTTGAACTATGCATTTTAACTACCTTTTTCTTAAATATTTTTCAAAGTAGCAAAAATTGAATATGGAATAAAGCTTGAATAGAATTAACAGTAGTTCAAATGAATATATATTAAAACATGCAAGAGGTAATTATATTTCTAAGTATCTCAATTGTTTTGATTTCTGTTGTCATATTAATTTTAGTTAATTTTAGTTAAGATTTTGTTTTATTTCATATGTTTTATGTTCTTTTTTAAATGATACATTTTTAGTGCATATAGTTCATTAATATTTAAACAAAGTTTTATTTCTTATAACGTTAATATGGAAATATCATTCTTAATTATATTTCTCGTAGAACTATAAATGCATAAAATTTGAATTAATATAAATCTAAAATTTTATGTACAGTAATATAAAAGAAATATGGATGAATTAATGTCATATATTTGACTACAGTTCCATTAAAAATAATAAATTGTCATAATGACATTAAATCTCAGAAATTTTAAAAGAAGAACATTGAACAGAAAGCTATTGAGTTGTAGTCCATAAATCCGGCTCTTAATCTTGTTTATAAATAGCTTATCATAGGACATTTGATGGAAATCATATTAGGATGATCAATTATCTTTCCATTTCTTAATCCAAATAATATTCTTAGTAGATAGTTTCTGTGTCATGCATTTAATTTTAATGAAACACATGAGCAAAAAACACAAGAAAATTCTTAATATATAAATTTCTATTAATTTTGAAATTAAAATTGAGGTTTGTATCACCTTTCTCAAACCGTTCAGCTATCAAGTGATAGATTAGAGAAACAGAGTGAGGTTACATGACTGAGAATTCTAAGGATGAGAAAATGCCTTTATGAGGAGGAGGTTTTGTCACAACAACACAGTAAGAATAAACTGGAATGCAGGATGTTCAAACATGGCAGTCTTTAAAGGAAGGTTTCATGGTGAGGGGTACCCTTGATGGGAATTTTCTGTTACAGATTTCATGGAATGTAGAAAAGCAAGCAACCTCACAGAGACGGCTACAGAGAAAACCAAAGTTTATTGGAGATAGAAGAGTACAGGAGGCATTCCATCAATAAATCAATGATTCAGGGTGTTTCATAGGAACAGAATTACACAGGCCATGAAAAAGTAAATTTCGAGGTTGTTTCAACTGTATAATATTTTTGAATTAATGACCAGTTTTACCAGTAAATATTATCTCACCTAATTCTTAAACAACACTCTAAAGAGAGTACTAGTACACACACTGAATTTCAAAGATGAGAAAACTGGGTCTTAGAGGAGTTCTTAGCTAATATGTACAAGAATCATAACCTAATGATGTGACTTGGAACAATTCCCACAAAGTCCACTCTGCAGTGCCTCAGAATTTGAGGTGTGGAAAAACCTATACATCTTGGACTTTTCCTGAACACTTGATTTCCACAAATGTAACCAAAGATCATATCAGCACTACTAATGCATCATTGCCCCATTAACACAAATGAAGCATGCAAAAAACCAAGAATTCCTGAATTCTTTTCTTTCCCATATGCCAATTAGGTCTATTTTTTAATACCTGTCTTGTTTGAGCTCTAAGCACATGATTTTTGTATTTCACCCTCTTTTCTTTTCTTTTCTTTTCTTTTTTTTTTTTTTTTTTCCAGTACTGGGAATTGAACTCATGACCTTGCACTTGCCAGGCAGGCACTGTGCCGCTGAGCTAAATCCCCAGCCCCATATTTTACCCTCTTAATATTGATTTGTTCTCAAACAACATTCTTGACTCTCCAAAAAACTACTCTGTAATTAAATATTGATATCTTTCCCAGATCGATTTTAAATTTTAACTAAACAGAATCTGAGATAGTAGTTATATAAATTTAAGAATATAACATCATTATTAACCTCCTTAAGATTTTCTGAAATGTTATCCCACTATAGCTAGTAATAGCTAAAGAAAAGAATTACCAGCTGAGAGATGATCTTTTCTAATTAAGCAGTTAGCAGAGCATGTAATTTCTGGATCACATATTGCATACAAAGAGGAAGAGTCCATTCCAGCAGATAAATGCAGAAAGAAAAGTCTGCAGTTTCTATGTGGGCCATCTGAAGATTACAACTAGGAAATAAGCAATGACATGGAATCAGCTATGTCTTCTAAGACTAAAAATACCATAGGGTCTGTCTGTACCACTTGTTCATGATATTCTGAAAATTAAAGGAAAAAGTATACATATAGATTTACTGGCTATACAAATACCATCTTTTATTATTAAGGACCACCTGCTCTACTGAAAGAACTCAAGTAAATATGAGGTAAAAAAAAAAAAAAAAAAAAGCTTCCACAATATCTTGATCTGGCTAACTTAGTAGAGTGAGTCTACTCCCGGTGAATCCATTTGGGGGAGAAAAATGATCCTGTCCAGTGTTAAAGTGCATCATTTTCAATAATGGAAGTAATCATAAAAACAAAATTCTACTTTTATTTTATAAATATCACTAAAATCTTTGTATTCTTATTAATTCTCTGGTGGATTTCTAGTCCTTGGGCACCATGAAATAAATAAATGTAATTAAATAACTAAACAATCTCAGTGCTATGCACCTTTCTTAATTTTTTGTCAAGTACTCATTCTTTAACACCTCTGCATGCCCACTCTCCCCAATCAGGGTACACATTTAGAACACAATTTAGATTTAGAACACAACCACTTGTCTTGTAATGAATTATTCACAAGTATCCATAAGTCTGTTACTGAATATAAACTGAAAGCTTCCCTGGCCAAATACAACACTTTACAAAGCAAAGATGGGGGTGGAGGGACACTAAGTCCTCTATTCAAACAGAATTAGGAATGCACTGTTGCTATTATTATTATTCAGTCAAAAAATCTTAAAATATATTTGCCCTGCCAAAAGACATGTGAAAATTATTTTGAGTCTTCCCCCAGCAATATGGAAAGAGAAATGCTGTTATCTTTCATGTCATATTGATTATTTTTGCCTTTCACTGACTCTAATAGGGTATACCAAAGTGGAATTTTACACTTTGCTAGAAATAGCTTCAGGAAAACATGTTCTTATTAGCTTCATCTGCAATTATAATTCTAGTGCCACACTGCTGGAACAGGAAGAGAGGCCAAATAAAATAGAAATCATAAATGGGAGACAGATTGGTCATGGATTCAGGTGCCAAAAATTTATTCACTTTGTTGGATTCAGAATGCCTCTTGTAATTTTTATGAATAATTCCATCTTCGTTGAATACCTTCTGTAAGTATACCAAGTGATCATTTTGAAGAGATTTCAAATTGGGGAAATTTTTTTATTTGGTAAGCAAATCTGTGATTATTCATAGTGCCTAAAAATATGTAGTTTTGTCTCACTTTTCTTCTAATTTTTTCTATAAAATATAATCACTGTTACTAACCACCAATTATATATTTAGTGAGTCTTTTAATTTCTTTGTGCCTGGTGACCCTTGGTTAATTGGCAGTTTTTATGTCTTATATCTAGATATCCCCCTAAATCTTCATGTACTCATTTGTGGGGCTTTGAGAAGAGTTCAAATCTTGGAAGTGTGATATACATCAGTAAATCAATCCACTGAGGAGTTTGCAGCTGTGATTCCGGAGGTGAAATCTGATGGAGAAGGTGGGTCACTGGGGCCATTGCCTGGAAAGATCAGTATCCTTCCCTACCCCTTGATTTCTCTCCGCTTTCTCCTAGGATGCCAGCAACTTTCTCCTCTGCCGTGCTACCCAGCCTTGGAATCAGCCAACTGCGGACTGAAACGTCTGCAAATTATGAAGCAAAATAAACCTTTCCTCCTTTAAATTGTAGGCATTGGATAGTGTCTCAACAAGAAAACAACCTAAGAAAGTAATGAATTAACTTTGTCAAGTTTTGTTACACCTCTATCGACTGATGAAATATAGAAATATACTTAAATTCTCAAAGATTTTATTTATTCATTTTGTGCTCTGCAAGATAGAATACAGATATATAACAAAGGCAAATCACGCAAATTTACAATCAGTAAAGTAGTAAGAATATCACTTAAAGGAGGTTACCTTGGATTTCCCCCCCTCTAATGGATAATAAGTAGCTAGTCACTCCTCTACCTGACACAAGTACCCCTCCTAACGTGTGGCACTATTGTCAGAGAGATGATGCTTGCCGTGTCCTTAGCATAAATAAGTGGCAATGATAACAGCTTGTAGTTATAATTTTAACTGTGTTGTTATTGCTAGATTTTGACCATGTATAAAAGATTTTATTTGACTTGTTAATTAATGAAGTATTACAAAAAAAAATATCACAATTAGATCCTGTTCTGAGAACTATTAATGGGGAATCTGCTTCAGTTTCCACTACCTTTCCATTCCCTCCCACTGGACGTAGAGCCGTGTCTACCAAGACCCCTTTCCTCACTGTGGTTATTAATATGGGCCCAGGGACAATGTAAGGAAGAAGTAGGCCCTCAGTCCTATAAAACTTCATGACATTTGATCATATTCCTGATTCTTCCAAATTTCATGTGCCCTAAGTGTCCTATATTATCTACCTATCACTTACAACACTAACTTCATTTCATACCAGTTTCTTCTTTCCCTGCCTGCTCTTTAACCCTGATAGAGCCATGATAATTTTCCTTGTGTTCCTTAAAAGTGAGAACTAGTTTTCTACCTGTCTTCACATAGAATACCCTCTTCCCAACTCCTCTCCTACTAGAACTATGCTGTACATCTCACTTAGACATAACCTTCAAAAAGGTCTTCTCTGACAGCCACATTAAATTTCCCCATCACAAGGCTGAGGATTTAGCTCAGCAGCAAAGCGCCTGCCTGGCAAGCGCAAGGTCATGAGTTCGGTTCCCGGGACCAGAGAAAAACCAAAAATAAATAAATAAATAAATAAATTAAATTAAATAAATTTCCCCATCACATCTACATTTTTAAAAATATTTATCAGTTTTCTCTTTTCACCATGCATGTATTTGTGTGACAATGCGTTTGTCATTGTTTCTTTAATGGTAAACATTGAATGAAATAGACTTGATCAATGCTGCAAAAACACATTAGGACAAGCAAGATCAAGTCTAAGTGTAAGATAGAGTTCAAGGTTGTTGGATCCAGCAGTAAATAGGACTGTAGATGACTGTTTGTAAGTTCATATTCCTTTGCTTGTCTTTAGCAGGAGAGAAAGGACTGCTTTCAATGACTGAAGACCAAGGCAAAATATTTATAAATTTTTCCAGTAAACCTAATCTCACATTTCACTGGACAGTGTCTTATTTGAGCTGGTCACTGACCAGCAAGATTGAGTTTCTTTTAGTATAATCTGATAAACACACACCCGTCCCTTGAAACTGAGGTGATGAACAGATTTCCCTGAAGACTGTGAGATGGATACATGACCAAATCAGCATTCAGTTGTGATGAAGAAAAAAATCAATACTGGGTAAACAATTGTTATAGCCACCACATTGCTATACACATAGAACATGCTTATCTTGTTTGAACTGTGCAGTGTTGCCATCATCCTTATCTGAATGTCTTAAAATGGTACCATCTTATTATATACTACTCAAGCTAAATTAACAAATGTTATTCCTACTTCCTTGCAGGATGAAATTTAGGTACATTTGGTTTTTAAATTTTTTATTATTATGTATTTATAGTACATAATGTCTACATTCATTGTGAGGAGTTGGTAGATGAATATACTATACCTTAATTACTTTTTCTCATCCCTGTTCTTTTCCCTCTTTTCCCCACTGTCCATCTCCTTTCTTTGTAGATGGTTGCAATACACAATATTTACATTCCTTCTATGGATTTGCATTTAGATGCACTTTTTTTTTTTTCTGTTTTTTTTCCAGTACCAGGAATCAAACTCATGACGTCATGCTTGCCAGGCAGGAGCTGTGCCACTGAGCTAAATCCCCAACCCTAGATGTACTTTTATGTGTAGTCAGAAGTGTATTTCCCATCAAAAGCTCATTATAAAATGTGTTTCCTGAATTTACGTCCTCTGCAAGAAGGTTGAACATAAATAATATCTGATGATACCTATGACAGTAAGATTACAGTGCTATAACAAAAATGCCATAGGCTTGGAGCTTAGACAACAGACATTCACTTCTTATAGCTCTGAAGGCTTGGAATTCCCAGAAACAGTTCTAGCAGATTCAGTATCTGGTGAGGGCCCACACCTTGGCTGTGGATAGCAACATTTTGATGAATCCCATATTATCATGAGAGAGATCATCTCTCTCCCATCTCTTTTTATAATGGCATTGATCTCACTCATGAGAAGTCCAGCATCATGGCCTAATCACCTCTCTAGAACTTAATGTTCAAACAGCATCACAACAGGAATTAGGGTTCAACATTCGAGTTTGGGGGAAGGTCATGCACTCAGTTCGTATTATGATTGATCAGGAAAGCTGGATAATAATCCCAGTTTACAAAGTAATGAAGACAATGGGAGATAAATTCTAAAAGATAAAGTTATGAAATTTAATGTCAAATCAGGTAATATTTCAATTAAGACGTCATGAATTTTGAATAGGTTTTATGTCACCACATTGAGTCTCAGATAGTTAACTATAATGCAGCAAGTACATAAGGTTCTGAAATAGAGAGAATCAATACAGAAGAAGTGCATGTCTGTGCCTCACCTGGTGTGTCTTAAGGTCATAAAATCACAAGACTCGCACTGCATCCAAGAATACATTCACTAGTTCAGTGGAGCAGTTCAGAGAGACTGGCAAGGGGGAGGGACTTGCAGTGCTACACAAAAGCTCAGATTCTGCCCTCAAGGTCAGACCGCATCAGGAGCCAGAGCTGTCTTTGTACTTGAGATTGCAGTGACAGAGGAGAACCTATCCCAGAGTGGTAATTAAAACTAAAATAGAATTCTTTGTGAGAGCCTCTCTAAAATAAAGATCTTTATTAAAGCCTTCTACCACCAGTGTAAAATGTATTTGTATTTGAAGTAGATATAAAGAGCTGCAAAATCAGAGTACATTCTGATTATGTATATGAGCTTTGACATCAAAGAAAGATCAAAAAAGTAGATTCAGAGAAATAAATCTAATCAGCTTTTTATGCAAAAGACTTGTACACATACATGCATGAATACACACACACACATACACACACACACCCCTGAATTTAGACACACTGGAGGAAAATTAGTTTATAGTCAGCATATTGGCACATATTTCTAGCAACAAGAATTATATCAACAGTTTTCTGAATCCAGGATAATTTGAGTTGCACCATTCTGTTATCCTAAGGCAGCCATGTTAAAATTGTGCAGTGCATGGATGATGTGAATGTGCATGATCACAGAGGCAAGGGATCATATATAACCTAGCAGAGGCTGTGCTATTTACAACAGCTTATATACACCACAATGTAGTAAAATTTTCTAATTTATCCACCAAAGACAGATCCTATTTTTTTTTCTAATTTGCACGAAAATGCTGCCCATGCTAACAATTGAGCTTACATTGTCTTATGTGTCCCTAGCAACAGACTCTACAATGTTATGAATTCTATGTGATCTAAAGCATTCTGAGATAGGTCACTCTTCAAATTCTTACATGCAAAAATATGAGCCTAGCCACTTGTTATGGTTCTTGTCTGGGTGTCCCCCCAAAGCCTCATGCAGTCATGGGGTGGGCTTTCAGAGGCTATGATTAATCCATGATCCAATGCTAGGGTTATGGATGTGAGTGCTACACTGCCCTGGGGCAGATAGTTTGGGAGGAAAAGAAGCTGCTTTCCGCATTCCTCCCTTTTGCTCTGGCTGCTTTTGCTATTTTCTGATGCCATGAACAGTTGCCCTGTGCGATGTGCCACTCTGCCTTGGATCCAGCCAAGTATGAACTTAAACCTGCACAAACTGTAAGCTAAACAAACCTTTCATTCCTTAATTTTGGGCACTGGGTATTTTGTCTCAGCAATGAGAGAAAAGTAACTAAGATACCACTGCTTCATATATTTTCCAAATGTGAGATCTGAAGTTGGCTCTTGTATATATTTGGATTCCAGTATTGAACTGACACGATAATCTCTTGATGGGAATTTTGTTCATTACTTGTAATTGTCCCTCCAACCATCCTATAGCTAATGCTTTCTCACATCTTCATTTTGCTCTCCAGAAAATCATGGCTCTTTTATATGAGTTCCTTAGGGAAGCAAAATGCATACAAATTGTTTAATAACAGACTGGAGAGGGTCTCTGGATAGGGAAGAAAATTTAGAAAATATAATAACAATAATTTAAAGTGAAATATGATATACCAGTTCATTACCTCCCCTCATGGTTATGAGAGGGCTTAAATGTAAGTATAAAATTCCACAATGGTCTCCTAAAACCAGAATTTCAGGGCTGCATTTCTTCCTTTGTATGAAACTGTTTTCCCTGAAATATAGCAGTGGCTTCAATTGTTGTTATTTTGGATAATAACCCTTTTTTGTCCAAAAGAATTCTTTCTACAGATGAGAAAACTAAAACTCAGAGAGATTGTGTAATTATTTACAGAAGATCACTTAAGTTCCAAAGCTAACTTCCTTTTCATTAAATACCGGCAGCAAAACAAAGTTGCACACATCAAGACATTATGGACCTGAAAACAATCCTTAGGCTAATATTCTGAGGAAAATTATTATACATACATTCACATAGTATCAGTAAAACTCAATGCAACAAGAAAGGCAGCTTCCTAGAATTATAAGATTATTCTCCAATAGAACATACAGACATCCAACAAATGAACACACAAATATATTCTGCAATTAAAGCTAAGTACTATGAAGGGAAAGAAAGACATATTATGAACCAATAACAAAAAAGGTGTCTTCGAGTACATCAGTAATCCTTCCGATGTTCTTTGAAATACCATATAAATCCTTTTCTGTATATTTTTAATATCCTGGATAAAAAAGTCTCAGGAAATATCTGATACCAATAGACATATTTAATTATTACTACAGTCTCAGTCCCTGATTGTATTCATTTCTCTTTTTTGTTGAACCTGTCTCAAAGCAAAAAATAACAATACATAAACAAGCAGGCAAAGCAATTTTTCTGAAAAAAATTTTTCTGATGAAGAATGAAGCATATAACGGGTCCATCAAACTGGGATCTTGTGTAATGTATGCACCTGGAAGGAGTTCTTCTATAAACCTAATGTGTTCCCCTGGTTAATTTCTTCTGTCACCACTGAACTATTCACCATTTAATATCTGTCCCAAGCCAAGGCCTTCTAATTTACAGAGGAAAAATTGGTAACATCAGGTGGAAATTCTTTATACCTCTACTTTCAAACTTCATTATATGTGTACCAAATCCCTCCTGCCTTTTATTGGTTGAAAAGATACATCTTCCTATTTACATCCAGGATCTCATTCTTATTCCCTTGGCTTTTGTTTCTCATGTCTGGCTATTTTTTACTGAGTTTTCTTAATTTAGATACTGACCGCCTTCTAGTCTTGATCTTGGATGTAATTCATCTGTAAATGATCATATGTGTTTACCATGTGGCAAATTACTCTAAACATTAGGTCTTCAGCTGAGACCCTTCCTTGGTGATATCCTCTGACTATGTGAAATAATCTCAGTCTGTGTTTTTTCCTCAAAAAACCCAAAGCATTCCAATTACCAAAAGACCAAAAGTCTCAGCCTTCTTAAAGTGATCTACAGTTCAAATATTAAATACCTTCCGAGACATCTCTTCAACTGTGCTTCCTGACTGCACTGCTGTAAATCCTCCTCCTTCACTATTCCCTCATCTCAATTATTCCTCCATGCAACTGTGGTGCTCAGGGCATCATTTTACAATGAAAATAGGATCATGGTGTTATCTTAAAAGACACATCCCCACTGGCTTTAAAGGTAAGGAATAAAATCTTGATGATAGCAGAGAAGGTGCTAAAACCTTTCAGACTTCCCTAAAATAGTCATTTTTTACCTTCTCACTCTCTAAATAGCACAGAGGTTTTTAATTTTTTCAAGTGCAGCATGCTTTTTGCCACCTTCAAACTTCTGAGCAGCCTTTTGCCAGAGAAAGCTGTCTTATATAATAAATATCTACTTGACTTTAACACTTGAACTCAAATTTACTTCTTCATGAGTGCCTTTTCTACAGTAGCCATCTCTAGGTTTTATACTCAAAAGCCTCTGTGCTTATTAAGCTCAAACCTTAAAGAAACAGCTGGAAAATAATCAAGCAAAATCAATAGCTATCTGCAACTAGAAAGCAGTTTTACTCTGAAGACATACTAACAGAAACATATAACATGAAATATCAGAGCCACACAGTGGTATTCATAGCAATACATTTAGCTCCACTCTGGAAAAATCCTACAATATCAAAAGTAGAATGGGTAAATTGTAGCAGATTGATAGAATGGAGTTCCACACAGCAATGAAGTTGAATAGTCTGCAACCACATCAACAGTAATGAATCTCACAAATGTGTTCCACGAAAGAAGCCAAATACAGGTGTGTATGAACTTCACATCTTGTTCCACTTATATAGTGTTCAAAGGTAGATAGAAAATCAATAGTTTCAAAAATGAGAAGAGTGGTTACCATGGGGTAGGATGAGTGACTGGAAGAGGATAATGAAGAATTATTTTTGTTGTGGGAATATTCTGTTAATTGTTCTTGGTGTTGGCTTACAAAGATTAGTTCATTTTGGTTCATGCCCTTACCTGTACAATTATGAACCGAGACTCTGTATACCTTAAAATTTTTTTGAACTACATAATGTGTCATTCTCAGTACATAAAAATATGAAGCAAAAAATGAACACAGAGGTGTTATAGGAGAAGCATGGTTTAATTTAGCAATATTTGTAAGTAATTCAAATAGGGTAATCAGAGAACATCTCCCTGAGACAGTGCCTTTATATCAAAAATACAATGGAAAGCACAAAAGCTGGGCAGACATCTGGGAAAGAATGTGTATTGGTCAATTTGTTATCACTGTGACAAAGTACATGGGGAAATCAACTTTAAGAGGAAGCGCTGATTTTAGCTCAGTGTTTCAGAGGTTGTAGTTTGTGGTCAGCTGGCTCTTTTGTTGCTAGGCTGTAGCAAGACAGACACATCACAGAGGAAGGGCAAGGCAGAGGATCGCTGCTCATCTCATAGCAGCCAGGCAGCTGGGGTCAGGGAAAGAGAGAAGGCGATCCAGAGCAATACATATCCTTCTGCCATGCCACCAAAGACCTTCCTCTTCCCACCAGGCCCTGCCTCCAAACAGCCCATTCAGCTGATGATAAATCCAGTGTCCTAATGGTTTAGTCACCTTTCAAGGCCTCACCTCTGAAATTGCTGCACTGGGATCCACCCCTCAATACATGAGTCCTGAGAGAAACACTTCATATTTCAAACATAAGAGAGTGTTTTGAAAAGATACACCATTATGCAAATTTCCTCAAGATATTAGTAACTCAACCTAGAACTTTCAAGGAGCAGTAGCAGGCCACCATGATTGAATGCAGTCCAGGAAATACAAGCACTGAATTAGGACAAGAAGTAATGAGGAAGTGAAACCAAAGATTTCAAGGTCTTTTAAGTCATTGTGGAGGGTCTGAATTTGTGAGAATCACTCTCCAAGGGAATCTCGCATCTCAATACCCACACTATTGTAAATGCCCTTTTATGTTGAACTTAGACTAGCTGTATATAATCAGTACTATAGCATTTGTGCTTAATTCTAAGAAGTCTTGTCTCTACTTTTGAATATTGGAGTGCTCACTCTTGGAGAAGTTACCATGATGTAAAATGTCTACAGTCATTGTTGATTTCCTATCATCTTGTTTTGAAATTCTGCATCATTTTGAATATTTTTTTAATTTTTATTCTCTTTAAAATAATAATAATAATAATAAAGTCTATCTTGAGACTCCCATATTCTGAGGAAACCTGTGAATGCAGAAGTTATCTCAGATGCCCAGTTTCATCAATCCATCAAGGCTTGATGAATCCAACTGCATTTGACTGCAACCATACAAAATATGTCCAATAAGAACCATATCTGAGCCCAGTTAATCCCAGAACCATTGAGTCATTAAGTTTTGGCATGGTTTCTTATTCTACAGCAGATAAATAGAACACAATTTTTCTCTGTGAGAGACAGAAAGCCATTGGAATTTTCTGAGCAGAAGTATGGCTTATGTCTTCAAAGGGTCAGTCACATATGGAATATTGTGAAAAGACTACAGGAGCCATCAGAGGGCAAAGCCAGAAGTAGAAAGACAGTTTAGAAAGGAGATGCTTTTTTCATACTTCACATAGTGAGTATCACAGCTTTAATGACATAATATATTTTGTCTTAATATGTTATTTTGCTAATCTATAGCTTTTAGAAGGCAAGTAGAGAGATCTTGCCCATGCATAAATCCTCAGTGACTGGTAGGTGTCCACAAACACTTATCAAAGAAATGTATGATTGAATTATCAATTAATTAATACTTTAATACTTCACTAAAGGTTTTTTCCTAGATGTTTTCAAGCTTTATGTTTCTTCATTCACTTTTTAATCTTCTAATTTTCCTTTCCATGTCTTTCAAGTTAAGGCCTAGTGCTAAAAATAGATTTCAATATCTGCAGTATGCATGGAAATGAGAACTCTATCACCATGTACTAAAATTTTGAATACAGAGTAACTTTAATAACTTCAAATCTAAATGAGATGTGATAGGAAATGAGACAAATCATGACTGCAGAGATAGCATGTATTTCTTTCTTATGACCAAATCTGAAGCCCACAGAATACTAACACATTTTCTTTGCTGTTTCACAAAGTAAAATATTCTGCAAAATCAAACAGATCTTTCTGGAAAATTACAGAACAAAATTTGGTTTATTCTCATTTTGCAGATAAAGAGAACTACTACACAGAGAATACTAAAAATAATATTCAAAAAAGCATAAAATTATTCCCATATCCAATTCTATTAGCTCCAAAATTATACTTAGTCACACCTTATTTCATGTAATTGTAGTTTACATTATTTATAAAAGAATTGTTTTACTATGTATGATTTTATATTTCAGCATCTCCACATTATTATCATAAGTCATGGTTTTATCCAAGCTTTAAGAAACAATCTCAGGACTGTAATAGGACCAATGCCAGGTACCAATGACAAGATGTTAAACCATGAGATGTGCCACAGTGGCTTTATAGTAAAAATACTTTCTAGAATCCACTTTTATATTCTGCTTCCCTGTTGCCATGTTCCAAGGACTGTACACTCTCCAAAACGTATTAACAGGATCATATACTCTTTTAATTTAGAACCGATTTCCTCTTATAGAAGGTACTGTATTTCCCAGTTAGCTTATGTGACATTCGGTGTAGCATCACATGATACTGATAACATCAGGATTAAAAAAAAAAAAAAAGGAGCAGAAACTGTTGGCTATTATTTCCATCACAGCAAGCCTCATGTGTAATTGAGTGAGAACTTTCAGTATGTAACAGTCTTGTGCTCTGAAACATGAGAGATGACTCTCTTTGCTCTAGTTATATTCTGCAGCATAATAAGCCAGCTCACTACTTAGTGGCTTAGAAAAACAACAATCATTTATTTTGTTCAGAAATCTGTAATTCAGGCAGGAAACGGCAAGAGTGGCTGCCTCTGCTCCACGCTATTTTGCAGGGGCTGCAGGATGACTGTCATGGCTAATATGTAGACACTTGCTGTTGACTGACTTGGTTGGAATTAGCAGCTGGGGACCTCAGCTCTTTTCCACACAGAGCTTTCCCACGTATGAGTCTGTCTGAGTGAAGTAAACAGGGGTTCTTTGTGTTCCCCCCTCCATACACCTTCATTCCATTAGTGCAGAGCACAAAAGCCTAACACACAACACCAGTCCTGTCCGTTCTCACTCTGGGGCCTTTCTAATCATGCCCATGGTAGCAGAATTTCCAGAGAATTATTGTCTTCCTAGAGCTACCCACAACTAACAAGTTTCAGATCCTAATTCCTGAAGTTAAGGGTGCAAGAGCCATTTTTCTACCAATGTCTTTGATAAGAGTTCTTCTTCTTGAGAAATAGGCACTCAAAAACTCAAATATTTGCTGGTTGAAAACAAGTGTGTGTGTGTGTGTGTGTGTGTGTGTGTGTGTGTGTGTGTGTGTCAGAAATAGAGAGAGACAGAGACAGAGACAGGGAGGGAGTGGGAGGGAGGGAGAGAGAGAGTGAGAGAGAAGGGAGAGAGAGAGAGAAGTAATTTTGTCTGTGTTCTGTTGAAGTCTCCCACACCTGTCTGTTCTTTTTCCCTAGTCTTTTAATTCTACCGTTCTTGACTCTAAGAAACCACAGATTAGAAGCCACAAGAAATTGAAGTGCTTTCAGAAACATTTTTTTTAGTCACAGTAAGTTGAAAAATGCAGCATTCTCCTTCAAATGCTGAAGGTATGGGTTTCTACGGGGTTTTATTTGCCCTTTTTGTGATTTGGTATTTAAATTTCATTTTGATTTGTTTCAAGGACCATGATGGATAGTTGGGATCAGTTTATCACCATTATCCTCCAGAATTAGAGGTTCCCTTCAAGTATGAATTCACAAATTCCTTCAAACTAATTGTGGGGGAATATATTATGCCAGAGAGAAAAGAAACTCTATTTTATACCAACTTTTTGTCAAAAATATTTAAGGATATACATCTCTCTTCCAACTGTAAGTTAAAACATGTTTCTTTAGATTTTAATAATAAGATATAATAAACATAACTTTATTCCTCTAGTAATACAAATTTTATCTTTTCTTTTACTCAAATTTATTCACTCTAAGAACAATGTGAATTTATTTGATCTTTTAATAATGTCTCTGTAACTATGATAGCAATGTAACCTAATGTAAAATGTATTTTTAAATTTTACTATTTGTAACAATGGCGTCTTATCAGAAGCCTCAACTGCTTCCTGTTGTCTACTGTGAGAGAAACAAATTAAAACAAAATCTGAGCTTGTTTTAACTAATGTTGTGGAACTATTTGCTTTCAGAGAATACAAACAAGGAAGCCGTGGAAGAATTATGACTCACCAAACAATTAATTATATCCTCTATTGTGTTACTTCTTGTTTTGCTATTTAAATCACACAAAAACTATAGTTCTGATATTTAATAGCATGTGGTCTCAGTGAGCTGTCTTTTTTGATATTCAATTTCCTCATTTATAAAAATTACAACAGAAAAACTAAAAACTGTTTTGCAGAATAAATGTAGCAATATATATGAAAATAACATGCAACCTGAGGGTAGACCCTCAGTACATATTTATCTAACCACCTTTCCATCACTTTTTCTTTATTTTTTCTTTTTGATACAGGGTTTCAAGATACTGTTCAGAATGGTCTTGAATTCACTTACAGCCCAAGCTGGCCTTGAACTCACAGCAATCCTCCTGCTTCAGCCTCCCAAGTGCTAGGACTGCAGGTGTGTGCCACAGTGCCCAACTCTGAAACTTTTTTTTAGCTTTCCTCTTTACTTGTGTAATTTAAATTAGTGTTCATTATTCATGTATATGTACATAAGTATCATATGATATAATGCATGAACATCAATATATCACAAATATTTAACTCTACACATACATACACAAAACAAGTTGTACATATAAAATGAAATATAGATTTTCAGGAAACTTGGTGAGTCTTAGCAGTGCATCCCTGACCAGTGTGCAAGGCAGGTGAAAACTTGGGCACCCTCTGGGGCCTGGGTGGCTACCCGCCACACCCATAGTGTATCTGCTGGGGCTGTGCCAAATCCCAGACATCTTCAGGAAGCCCGATGAATCATGGCAGTGCCTCTGTGGCCAGCATATAAGGCAGGTGGAACCCCAGGCACCCTCAGGGGCCTTGGTGGCAACTCGCAACACCTGTATGCAGGTGCTGGGCTGAACATCAGACACCTTTAGGAACCCAGTGAGCCACTCTGGTGCCTCTCCAACTTGTGTGTGTGGCACGTGGATCCCTGGACAATTTCTGGAGCCTGGTGGTCACTGCCAGAACAACTCACACCCCCCTTACAGCTCAGCTGAAATCTGGACAGAGTCAGTGGCCTCGAGGAGTCCCTCACCCCTCACCTTCCAGTGTGAGAAGCAGGCTCTGTCCTGGGCAATATCTGAAGCCTCAGTGAACACAACCTGCATCCCCTCCTACCCTCCTGGAAACTGGGCTGAGCTCCAGACAGTCTCAGGAATTCTGGCGAGCCTCCACCGCCCTTCCCACACACTTCTGGAAACCAACTGAATGCAAGAAAGGTTGGGAGCATCTGGGACCCCACCTTGCCACCACTCACCAGCACAGGAGTTACACTGAGCACTGGGGATCTTCAGATTCTCACTCTGCCACTCACACACAATTGAGAGAGTGAGGCTGTGCTCTAGGGAGCCTCTGGATCTTCAAAAATGACAAAACAAAGGAGCAAAATGCAATCCCAGACCTACACACTACCCAAAATAAGTCCAGGAGATATCAACACAGAACAGCCTGGAAGTCATACA
>NW_004955436.1:18217832-18230982 GCF_000276665.1 Chinchilla lanigera | reverse complement strand
GACCCACATGTGTAAACATCATATTGTCTCCTTGGTGTAGGAACCTGAAAGACTAGGTAAAACTCAAAATATACAATAGATGGTATAGGAAAGTGAAAGAAATTGCTCAAAGGAAGGAATGACTGGGATGAGGGAAAGAAGAAAAAAGAAAGAAGGAAGGCAAAATATAAATATATATATGAGTAGCTGCAATAACTGTGTTGCCGATATCTGATGGTGTATTGAAATGAACAGTTAGTGCTTACAATTTTCTATGTTCTGATCAACTTTGCATGCTTGTGTCTGGTGGTCTGAACAACTGATTTGAAGGTAACAATATGCACTAGAGTTACAATGGTGAACTCTTACCATCTTGTCTAGTGATACTCTGTATTATCTCTAATGTTTTATCAAAGAATTGTTTTCTTATTCTCTTTAATGGCTTGAGCAATCTTTCATTCTTACATCTGGTAGTCTGAGCAATGTAATTGAGGATAGCAATATGTAATGTAACAACCACTGTTGATTCGTATTATTTTGTCTTTAGACCCTGTATCACTTTGAATGTTCTTGCTCTGATTTGTTTGTGTTCTTGATACTGGTATGCTGCTAGTGTTCTATTTTGTTTGTTTGTTTGTTTCTCCTTTACTACTCTCTTTAAAATAGAAAAAAACTTTAAAAATAATATGAAATATAAAATTGTGACTGATGTATAATTTTATATTATAATTTATATAATTTTTATGTTTTTTCCCTATAATGACATATACCACTTCTTTAAAAAACTAACATAGCTAACTATATGCTATGTAGTACTTGAATTTTTTGCATCTCTACAAGGGGAAACAAATATTGAATGAAAATAAATAATGAATCACTATACTTTTATTTTTAATTGATTCCTATAGTAAGTTACTAAAGCTTACACAGCACTATTCGACTGACTGGGATTCATCATTTTAGAGATTTGAATTCCAAGATTAAGGTTTTGGCAAGATTAACTTCTTTTGAAGGTTATAAGGGACAATTCATTCTTGGCCTCCTGCCTTCTCTGCAGATGTGTACAGATACATGTGTATCTGAACAAATGTACTTTTCTCATAAAGGCACCTAACACATTGGGTCTGGGTCCTCTAAGATCCTTGACTTATTCACCTCCACAAAATCCTTATGTCCAAATAGACACACAGTCTCGGGTGCTTAGCTTAAGGATTTCAAGACCATACTTAATTTCCAAAAAGTAATAGAGAATTAGGTTGTCAGAGAGCACTTCCTTAAGGCTGGAGTGATGGTGCATACCAGTAATCCCAGTAGTGTGGGAGCTGAAGATTGCAAGTTCAGCCTAGCTTGGACAACTCAACGACTTAGTTAGTGAGATCCTGTCTTTAAAACCATTTTTAAGGAGTAGGGATGTAAGTAGTCCAAAGATTTTGAGTTTAACCCCCCGTATCACACATAAAAAATGACTTTCTCAACATCTTTACCTATAAGCTTGTCTAGCGCAATATCCACTCTCTGTTAATTTTCTAATTCACAAAGGAGATCTTTTGCCCTTTCCTGTGAAGTGTGCTTTACTAATACTCTTTTCCTTGTGTTTGTAATTTCCTTCCCCTGACTAGTTCATCCGATATCTTCTCTTGTCTGTGTACAACACCCACTCCCCCTACCTGGTGATTCTGTTTCTCTACAAAGAAAAGCACTCAAAACTAGCTCCCTATACTTAACAGTACATTTCTTCTTCCTGGGCCACTATCACCTCTCATTGCACTGGGTAACTTCTACTACAATTTCTCCACTAACATTCCTCTCAGAAGTTTTACCTGCAGAACTCTCACCAAGTTCAATGAGATGTTCACTGACATAATCCTAATGTTTCCTCCTTTTCCTTCAAAATTTTTTTCATAGTGCACTACTAGGGATCAAACCAGTGTCTCTCTACTATTGAGCTACATCCTCAGCTGTCTGTATTATTATTATTATTCAAAGAATCTCAGCACATTTCCCAGATGGGACTCACACTTACAATTCCCCTGCCTCACCCTCCTGCAGACCTAGGATTATAGGATGTTTCAAGATTCTTAAGTGTTATGTCTTCTATGAAAAATTTCTGACATACACATATATTACCTTAATCTCCAGGGAGAACTAACTGCACCTGTTCCTCTATGCCATCATTCATCATTTTTAAATGCCACCAACTGTTACTTAGGCATACATGCTGTTCGTCTCCTCAACAGCACAGTCCTTGAGATTAGGGACCATGCATTACTTTGTAATTACATCTTGTTTTATGGTGCTTGTCACCAAATAGATAATGAATATTTGTTGAATATATTGTATTAAAATACTTTTGTGGCCATCAATTCAGAACATCTGTGTAAAAAAGGAGTCCTTTCTCCATAGAGGAAATCATTCTTCTAGTGTTTGAGGACTTTTCTTATTATAGTCACATTTCTTTCCATTCAGTTTAAGTAGGCAGAAATATTATCCCTACTTGGATCTACATAGGAAATTTGCATCTGAGAAATCATAGTGTACTCTTAAATATCTTGTAAATAAATTACTAACAAAGAAAGCTTTCAAGAACAGGCTTATTAAACTTGGGAGGTGAGTAGATACTGTGTATGATAGAAATATAACTTAAACATGTTTAACATATACATTAATTAATCTTCCCTGAAGATGTGACTTAACTCTCTCAGTTCTTGCCAGAAGTAAACATTGATGTATTATGTTAATAGAAGCTTGATACTAAAATAAATAGACGTAAATCTATCTGTTCCCCAATCAGCAATAGTTTAAATTTTTTTATTCATTTTCCATTTACCCCTACAATTTGTCAGTTACACATAATGCAATATAGCATGAATGCCCAGACATCTGCTTGTAGGCCTTGCCTTTTTTCCCTCTTATAATGGATCTCCAACTTAATACTGCATGTACTATACAATGTGTAAAGTATGTATGAATTAGGCCCGGGATTTTCAAGTGTATTTTTATTTATGTTAATTATTTTCATGTTCACCGTCTCACCAAATTAAAATCTAAACCACTAGGTAAGATGTAATATGAGAAATTCTTCAGAAGACTGGAAGTGTTAATAGTTGAGAGAAGACCAATGTTGGAAGAAGATCAATACATCAAATTACTTAATGGATATAAAATAATACTCTGAAGATGCAGGTATCAGAATTTGAACAAATGTGTGAAAGTTGCACAGACACAGGAAAGAATGAGTGTTTACTGGTAAAGATTGAACCTTGCTTTAGTGATGGAATTTAAGCTATATATATACATATATGTGTCTGTATATGTATATGTGAATATATGCATATGTATACATTTTTCTTTGTCATTTTTCACTCTTCTCTTCCTTAATTCCCTTCAAGACTGTTCTACATGAACTGTACATTTAGTCTCTATCACAGTCTTCCTTGTACACTGGATTATGTGTTCTGCCAAATATGATGAATCGGTTCTGTTCCTTTGGGTGATGCAGCGAACTTACTATGAGAAGGTGTCTCTCATGGGAAGATCACAGATCCTTCCCAGAAGCTCTCTTTGCCCAAGCTCCTGTATTTCTTCAGCCAATTCCTTCCTCTTATTATTGTAACTTCAGGCCTTAGGAGGTTACTGTCATGTCTGGTACAAGCCTAAGGATATTTTGTTATTCATATGATTTTCCTAAACCTCCCAGTACGTTATAAATAATTCTTATTTAAGTCTGCTCAAATGATCCCAATTTGTGTATGCCAAATGTGACATTGATTTAAGTAAGAATCCTTTAAAATGTTATGAATGCTAAGACTTTTACTTTAAAAATAAAATTAAAAGAAACACACACAGATTCATAATTCTCTACTCATGGACCTAACCAAGATTATGCATTCATGAGTACACAAAGGACTTAGATAACCTTTTGCAGCTTTAAACAGAAAAATGTTTTCAGCAAACAAGGAAATTAATATAAACTCCCAGATAATATCAGCTAATCTAAGAGTCACACAAAACACATCTCCCTCCTGAGTATCTGACGGGTACATCATTGTTCACATGAAAAGCCAAAGACAAAATGTAATTCTACCAATTCTTTGAGCTCTGACTGATATTTCTGACCTTTCCAGATACTAAATGACTTCTGTTATAGTTGGAAAGCTCTTTTATCTTGGTCTTTCAAAGACCATTTTGAGTCTTTTGACAAGTATAAATTTGATTCAATAGATTCTACTTTCATAAAAAATCAATCTTACTTTCTTCATTTTGTGTTTTTAGAATACATATTCATCACTTGATATTATCTCTTCATGCCTATGTGTCAGATACAATACTTATAGCCACACAATGTGTGAGCAGAAGCTTCGGACTGATCTGGAGCTGGAAGAATACAAGAGAATGTTTTGAGACACCATCGGAGAGAAGGGCATTCTTGGCCTTGCCACTCACAGAGATTGTAAAAGCTCTGCACTATTATTAACACCACTCCCATGGGAGGAAAGCAACCAGTGTCATTATCGTATTTGGTCTTTTCTCAGCTTGTGAGAATAAATTCTAAGACAGGCAAGCTAATGATATATGGAATGCTCATCCTTAACCAGGGCAGTTGTGTAGTGTGTAAACTTCACCTTTTATATCTTATATCTCTCATGGAAATCTAAGAGAGTTTTCCAATTCTCTTATGTGGAAAGCGTTTGCTTTGCCTGTGTTGCAATTTCAAAGGTTATTTCTTTCATACTTAAATATTCCTTGGGTATCATGGACTAATGAGTGCACTGGCATTTGGATATAGATTATTAAGATAAATATTCTTGATATATCAAAATTTCATGATTGGTAAAATATTAAAATTCCCAAGACACACAATTCTCTACAGTATAATACCTATTTCAGGCCTTGTGTCTGGCCACACATTTCTTCATGTAGAATTTTCTCCATTTCTATAATTTTCTTGATCATTAGAAAGCTGTCCTGGAGTTAGATATCTACACCAACTTGACACTTCTAACATTAGCTTTAATAATATTCAATGTGATTTTTTTTTTTTTTTTTTTTTTTTGGTGCTGGGAATTGAACTCAGAACATTGTGTTTGCCAAGCAGTTCCTTATGCCACTGAACTATATCCACAGCCCGAGCTTTAATAATATTCAATGAGACTTACCGGAAGCCACTAAGAAAGATGTATAAGGAAAACTTTAGCAATAATATCTAAACTAGAAATAAATACTACATTCTAGATATTAAAGAAAATCTGTTCTACAGACTGTTTTCATCGTTTAGTATGAAAATAAGTAGTAACACTTGCCTGCGTTATCTTTTGTCGCGGCTTGTATTTTTGTTAGTATATGTTTGAAATACATAATGATAACATGCCTTGTGGGAAGTTGATCCATCTGTATAAATACTTCAATTTCTTTATTCATTAACCTGTTGATAGACATATAGGCCTCTTCCAAGATTTAGCTATTATAAATTGTGCTGCTTTGAACATGGGTGTGCATGTATCCCTGTAATATGATGTCTTCAACTCTTTCAGTGAAATATGTAGAAGGCGAATAGCTGGGTTGAATGGAATTCCTATTTTTAGTTTTCTAGGAATCTCCATACTGATTTCCATAGTGATGGTACTAATTTACACTCCCACCAACAATGGAGAAGGGTTCCTTTCACCCTGCAGCCTGGACAGCATTTGTTATTACCTGATTTCTGGATGATAGCCATTCTTTCTAAGACAGAATTTTTGTGTTGTTATCTTTTGCATTTCTTTAATATTCTGTGATGTTGAACATTTTTCATGTACAGTAAGTCCCCAACTTATAAACAATTGAGTTGGGAACTTTCATAGATATAGACAGACCTCACATTATGAACATTCATAGATATGAACAAATCACAGAAGTAGTTCATGGGTCGGCCTGACGTTTTCACGGCTGTGCAGCTGTGCGCTCCTGTACAGTTCAGGGCTCAGTCACAGCCCAGGATGTCCGGGAGCAGGAGGAAAAGCAGTGGTGATGAGGAGGGGAAGAATAAACCAATGTTTAGCAGGAAAACATTGATTTGCTAGGAAGCTCAAACCTATAATTATAGGGGATAAGGGTGAAAATAACTGAGAGAGTGGACAAAGGCAAAAACAATGTTAGATGTCATTCATTCTTTTTGTGTACGTTTTTCTTTTTACACTTCACATTATATATTTGTGTCAGTGAAACTCTTTTGTGAGCTCAGGTATTTATTGATCATTTGTACTCCTTGCTCTCAGTAGGTTCTATTCATTTCACTTGCCCATTACTTATCTGAGTCTTTTATTTGTATTTCATTTTTATTTCTGCTTCTTTTAAAATCCTAGAAAGTCAATGCCCTAAAGGGATGGATTTTGTGAAAATTTTATTAAACATTATTTTGAATAATGTATCTGATATTCGGACGTGTAAAGTAGTGGTACAGCTTAGAACTTAAGTGCCCTTCAAAGACCCATGTAAGGCAGGTTCCTGAGGTTGATGCTTTTGGTAAGTAGTAGAACCTCTGAAAAGTAGAGTCTAATGGTTGGTCCTCAGGCAACATGTTCTGCTCTTCCATGTTCTGCCATGCATCCCATCATTATGTGCTACTGTACCACAGGCCCCAAAAGAACAGGGTCAACCAATTATAGACTGAAACTTCCAAAGCAGTGAGCCAAAAAAAGCTTTTCTCTTTATTAATTGATCATCTCAGGAATTTGTTACAGTAATGGAAGACAGAATAATGCAATCAGACCCTAATTTAGGGATCATAAAGGAGAGGAGGAGCATTTGGCCACATACCTAACCTAGAAAAGCATCCCCCAAATAGCTTGCACTCAGCAAAAGTTCAGAAACAACTGCAAATACCTGTGGAGGAACATTAATTTATTACACAGGAACATTAATTTGATACAATTGCTTCAAGATGTTATAAAGCACTGTAAGGATTTCAAAAAGAAATAAAGGAAAATTCAAAGAAAAAATATACAGCTACATTTTCTCTTCATTAAATATTCTTTAATTATATACACTTTGAAATGTGAAACATATGCTGCATTCTAACACAATTAGCCATTTTAACTTTTTTTGCAATTTTCACAAGACTCATAGATTTATACAGTAAAAATGATCAACTTCCGTCTGTTATCCAGTCACCAGCAGCTTTATTTAATCCCTATGATTCATAAAAATTCTTAAAATAATGGTGTTCCACTCAGTAAATTATTTAATACATGTCAAGACTAAAATATCATTATCTAGATCTTGATAAGATGACGTATTGCTTTATTCTGGTTCTTTCCATCAAATAGTTTCTCATCTAAATCTAATTTTTCTTTGGTATTTTCTATAATGATGAAACATAGCTTTCAAAACCGTGGTAATAAAGTCATAGGCTGCACTGAATTTCATTCTCCAGATGATGGCACAGCTCTCTGTATTTGTTTCTTGATTAGCTTTAATTCACTTTTTTTGGTTAAACCTTGAAGAGGGACACAGGGAGGGTGATCCAGAGGTCAGTTGTTTCTATTATAGTTCTCAGGAGGAAAATAGTTCTGAACAGTCATCCTCAAAATAGCTATCTGTGAAGTCTGATAGTAATAAAAGAAAGACTAATGGACAAAAACAGGGGAGCTGTTCTTGCCTCAATCTACCCCACCCACAACAGTATCCTACTAGAACAAACCTGGACATTTCTGCACATCACTTTAGCATTTATATGTAGGAGTCAATATGTCACTGAAACTCAGTAATTCCCTCCTTCGTTGTACCTTTTAGAAACAGAGCAGCCAGTCTAAAGGTTCTGTATCTCATTAGGTTTTTTCAGAGGGTAAAGTGCGAAGGGGGAAAAACTGTATAAAATATACATATAAAACAACATCCAGGTGGACATAGAAGATATTATTATTATTGCCTTCTAGAGATATATTTTTGCTTCATTCAGGAATTCAGAAAAAGGCAATGTGCACATTATTATGAAAACAAGTTTTAAGGAATTATAACATGAGTAGAAATCTGTTTTTAAGGTGATTCTAGAAAGTTAGCCCTGTGATCTCCAAGACGAATTTGTAGAAGTCTAAGAAGTTTTAGTACTAAGGAAGAATCTAAGCAAGAGAAACTATGAAATTGAGTTAATGTCCCTAATGAACCCTATTTGAGGCACATGGAGACTGTATTTAAATTCTACAGAGATCAATTTCTGTTCTAAGAGTAAGGACTTAGTTTTAGTATACGTCTAGGAAAAACAATGTAAGGGAAAATAGTCACTTTGTCCCTTTATGAATGAATAAAAGTCATTTTCATTTACCTTTACATCTCATAATTTAGGATACTAAACCGCCCGTGTTCTAGATTTCCTTCCCCTTTTTTCAGAACTCTTTTACTTACTCACTAATATTTCTGTTAAAGTATTATTTTAAACAAGATGTTGCTATTTTGTATGGCTTTGTATATATGAAAGGACATGGATCTATATGCAAGGTGAATCAAGTTAATCATAATTCACTCACTATAGACTGAAAAACTGAGACCAGTAATTCTTTTTCTCATTGCAGATTTTAGTGACAGAGTAACTAACCTAAAAAAGGAAGAAAACTAACCAACAAAAAATCTGAAACTAAGTAAAATATCACAGATACAAATTTCAGCAATCAGAAATTACCATTTAGTAGACCAGGAAATCACATTGCAAGAAAGATGATAAAAGGCAGTGCATTAGTTTTAGATAATTCCTGTAAATCACAAGATAATATTCTCTGTCCTTACTAAGATTTTGGATTAGAACACAGTTCATCTAAATCCTAATGTTCTGACTACCAGATAGGTATAATCTACAATAGTTTTCTTAGCATAATTTTTGACTATCTTATAGAATGTTTGAAGATTAAATAAAAGAATATTAGTTAGGAATTTATCATAATAAGTAGAACTAAAGAAGACTAGAACTAAAATTCCTCTTAGAATTGATTAGCTAAAAATGGAGAAGGATACTCCAGGTGAAATGGATCAGATAAAAAAGGGTATATCAATTTCATGTTTGGTCATTTAGGATCATGTGCTATCTTAACTGTTACTGTAACAAAATACCTGAGATAACCAGCTTGAAATGAGGAAAGGTTTACTGTGTCTCATAGTTGAAAAGTTCCTGTCCATAATCAAATGACCATATTACTTTGGGCTTGTGCTCAAATGGCACATTATGCTGAGGACCCATTGAAGAGCAAACTACCACCCCACAACGATGTCCAGGAAGCAAAGAAAGAGAAGCAACCAGCATCACTATATGCCCTTAAAAGACCCATCCCCAATGACCTAACTTCCTCCAGCTATGCTCCACCTCCTAAAGTTTCCACAACCTCCTAATAGCACCACAGGACAGCAAGCAAAAGCCCTTAATATGTAGACCTTTGAGGAATATTCAAGGTCCAAATTATAACACTGTGTTTCTCAAGTGTATAGAATACTAGAATCACTCAGTGGTCTCTTTGTGAACATTTCTGATTTGGGGGGCATCCTACATCCAAATCTTTCTGCTGAATGGCTATGAAGTTCAATTTAGGATTAAATATTTAGCTGCTTTGGTGTTGTGATAATTGGCTACATTTGAGAAGCACTGGCATAGGATTTATGTAAAAACACAGTGAGAGATACACTTGAAAATTTGGAAGGCATGGATTGAACGCTGCATTAGAGTCTGCACTCTACCTACTAAAATATGGCTCTCTGTGACACATTCTTTAAAATAGAGAGTGCCTGTTAAACACTGTTTCTCTAAGATAAATTTGGCAATAATGAAAAGTAGATGAGGCCAAGAGTAGGCTTAAGGGAAACTACTTAAAATTCTACTGTTATGCTAACTCGACATATCCAAGAGTAAATGAAGAATAGCTAGGCCCGGATAGCTGATACTAAACTTCTAGCAAGAGAGGAGCCCAGATTAAGCAAGATTCAGTTAGTTAAAGTAGGCAAAACAGACTTTAAATACAAGCCTATACTTTAAATATTAATGAATTACTATGATTCAAAATAACTCCCAACTTGAGGCAAACAATATAAATTGCAGCTTTTTATTGAAAAATACATTGCTGCTGTATTGCATCTTAGTTCCGATTGTCCACCACTTTCCCTTCTTGAGGATATCTATAAAACTTCCCATCAGTCCTTTTTATTTGAGGATGCTTAGACTGGGTGTATTCGCAGGAAGTGTTTGTCACACAGCATGTCCTGGAAATTCCTTTCCCTTTTGCACTCTAATGGTTTCCACTCCTACTATGTACTAGTTACCCTTTTAAAGTCAAAAAGGCAATAATGAGCATAATCATCTGTTCCCTTTCAAGCTCTTCCTCAACAGCAGTGACCCCAGGTTTATCTTTTTGCTATACCAGCACATGGATTATGGCTTCAAGAACCATCTTTTTGCATTCCCATGGCCTTGTCCAAATGTCCAGCTGATTTTCATAAAATACATTGGACCATGAATAACACAGCCTGGTCTTCTATATCCAAACTGTTTGGCACTATTGAATAAAGCAGAAGCTACTCTTTCTTTGACTGAAATGACTACAAATTTGTGAACTCCACTTTGATAGTCTCAATAATATTGTTAAGAACAACATATATATGCATATGTGTATATACAGACAGAAATATAAATGCTTCAGGAAAGAAAAACATATAAATATTTTACAAGTAAATGTACTGAGATATCATGAGATTAACACAAGTTTCCTTTGGCCTCTTCAATTACAAGAAGTGCTCAAATTTGTGACAATTAGCTCCCAGACATTTAGTAGTACAGCAAATTGCTGCTTGGGATAATCTTAGTCATTGAGATTGCTGCACATGCATTTTCAGTTTCTTCTCTAGGGGCCGGCAGTGTAGTGAGTTTTCTGCAATATACAACATTCTCTAAGGTCCCCCATATGAGGTAAATACCATCTACTGAAGAAACATGAAGTGTATATCCATTTGTTTGTGGACTCTGTATATATGTTGTGTAAATTATATACATAGATATATGTGTGTGTTCCCTAGCAGGTTTCCTTTTACAAATGTCTTTCTATGTGTGTATGTGTTTTCTAATAGATTTCCTTACTCATTTTCCAAAAAAGCAAACCACTCAGTCGCAAAATATAAAATAAACTTCCCTGCTAATTCACAGTAAACACTGCAATTTAAGAGTACCAATAGCTTTAAATCTCATATTTACAAAAATTCTCTCTACATTTATTTATGTTTACCTTCTTATTTCCTCAATGGTGTTAAAAGAAACTTGCTTCCTGTATTCATGGATGATAAAACCAGCAGAGTTGTCAATCGCATCCCATCTCCCAGGGACCTTGACCTTTAATGACTAGTCTCTTTCTCTGAAATTTCCAGATTACATCACATGGCACAGTATCTCCTGGCACAATCTGTCATTTGTAAAGATGTTCAAACATCTTATGTCTTTAAAAATTATTTTCTATAAATCTGAAAGTATTTTGATGAATTGAATAATCACACATAAATAGAATATTGATTAATAATTTAAGTACAAGTATAGCAATTCAATGTGTGAGAGAAAACTATCATATGAAAGTCATTTTTTTTCCTGACCGTCATAGCTGAATATAATCCTGTTTAAGAGAAAAGTCTGAATTTGTTTAATCTTGTTACTGTTTTAACATGTTTACCTTCTCTGTCTTTGTAGTCTTGCACTAGTGCAGTAATGTTAGCGTTGACATCCACTCAACCAAATGGCTCTAGCTAGGATCATTTATGATTTACTGACAAACCATAGACTTCATCTTATTTGATATTTCCATAACATTAATCTTTCCTGACCTTTTACTTGAGCTGCTTCTTTCATTCATTTATCCATTCAAGAGATATTTATTTAAGTGCTAAGCATCTTTTATGCAAAGTAGTGTATCTAATGTCTGTAGACATTCTTATGCTTATGGACCTTACACACTATTGGGAAACTGGCATTCACCCACCAAACAAAACAAATAAAAATAAAATCATAGTTTTTATGAAGACAGACTGCGATGAAAACTACACATTTGCTATAAAAAAATAGAAAATTGGACAAAATATATGAAATAAATCTTTTTACATTTTGGACAATGAGCAGCAGAAACCTGTACATTTTAGGAAAGGGGAGGTAGTGAGCTTAGCTTCCTAATGCCTGCAGCCTGAGGTCTGGAATCAATTTCCAGGCTACAGATAACAAAGGTGATCTTAGATGGACCACAGTTGCCTTCATGGGTAGATTGGGAAAAGACTGGAGTTAGCCATAGCAGGTCCACAAGTAAGTTTATCTTTGCTGAATCACACTTGTTTTTAAAGAAATGCAACAAAATCCAAAAGTCATCTGTGCTAAATTATAAGACCTGATGTGGCATCAAAAATTATAAAAAAAAAAAACAAGTAAAGAAGTCAGAAAGTTTGGTGCATACTCTGGAGACTTAAGAGACTCTGAAATAATAGGCATGGTGTCATTAACAGACAAAGATTAAAACATCTAGAATCAATTTTATAAAAATGGTCACATAAATAAAGGAAAATATGACTATAATGGGAAAAGAAGTGGAAGTTGTTAAAAATGAATGTCTATCCTGGAATTAGAGAGATTAAAAAGAAAAAGAAAAAAAAGAAGATTTGACTGGAATTAATTAAAAATTAAGTAGAAATTCAGAATGAAAGGTCACTAAACTTAATGCACAGCAATAGAACCTATCCAAATAAAGCACTGAAAGAAAAAAGCCCAGGACAATAGCAAGTGCCCTAACATGTGCTCCAAAGGAGTCTAGAGAAAGGGAAAAATTGGCAAGGCATTTCTGAAGAAACAAGTGAATTTTTTTCAAAGTACAAACATTAAAAACCACAAACTCAGAAAGCTAATAGAACTTCAAGCAGAAGAAAAATAAAGCAAAGCCTAGCAGACATCATACTCAAACTGGTAAAAATCAGTAAGAGGGGAATATTTTAAAAGAGAGAAAGATTCTAGACAGATAAAGTCTATGCTATAGAGGAAAAATCTATGCAACAAAGAAAATCAATGCAGGCCAGTTGTGATAGCACACATCTACACATTTATAATCCCAGTAGTAGGGTGGCTGAGGCAGGAGGATCGCCATGACTTTGAGGCCAGCCTGAACTACATAATGAGTTCAAGTCTGGCTGAACTACATTG
>NW_004955436.1:18178760-18217258 GCF_000276665.1 Chinchilla lanigera | reverse complement strand
ATGTCTGATCTTTTTTCACTTGTTTGTATGTTCTAGATATTAGTGTTTTGTCTGAAGAACAACTGGCTAAGATATCTTCCCATTTTGTGGGTTGTCTTTTCACTCTGTTGGTGCTTTCTTTTGTGGTACAAAAACTTTTTAATAGGATGAGATCCTACTTGTTGATGCTTTGTAGTAGTCCCTGTGCAGTTGGGGCTTTGTTCATGAACTCTTTGTTCATGAACTTTGCCTACATCTATGTTATCAAGAGTTCTCCTTATTCTCTCTTCAAGCAGATTTAGTGTTTCTATTTTAGTATCTATATCTGTAATCTATTTTGATATTAGGTTAGTGCATGGTGACATACATGGGGCTAGTTTTAGCTTTTGGTATGTGAAAAGCCAGTTTTCCAGCACCATTTATTAAAATGATTGTCTTTCTTCCAGTGAATATGTTTGACCCCTTTGTCAAAGACAAAGTGATCAACTGTGTTTGGAGTTGTTTCTGATCTTTTAATCTGTTTTAATGATCCTCAGGTCTGTTTTTTGCCAGTCCCATGCTGTTTTTATCACAGTAGCTGTATAATATAACCTCAAGTCAGGGATTTTGATGCCCCCTGCCTTGCATGTGTTTCCCAGAGTTATTTTTGCTATTCTAAGTCTCTTCTGGTTTCAAATGTATTTTAGGAATATTTTCTCTAGTTTTGTGAGGCATGCTAATAGTATTTTGATGGAGATTGCATTAAATCTGCATAACAATTTTGGGAGTATGGCCACTTTTACTATGTTGGCCCTTCTTATCCAAGAGCAAAGGATCATCTCAAATGAATAGACACTTCTCAGAACAAGACCACATGGCAAATAAATATATGAAAAAATGTTCAACATATCTGGTCATTCAAGAAATGCAAATTAAAACAACATTTAAATTCCATTTTGCCTCAGAAAGAATGGCTATTATCAAGAAATAAACCACTATCAAATGCTGGTGCGGCTGTGGAGATAAAAAGGAACGCCTCTCCATTTTTGGTGGGAATGTAAACTGGTGCAACCACTGGGGAAATCATCATGGAGATTCCTCAAAAACCTAGTAGAGGTCCATTTGACTCAGCTACACCTCTCCTTGGTATGTTCCCAAAAGAATTAAAAACATCATATCACAGTAATATATGTTCACCCATGTTTATAACAGCACAGTTTGTAACAGCTAAATTTTGGAAACAACCCAAATGCCCATCAACCTTGGGTGTAAGTAACACCAACCAATAGGCTTGTTGCCTGGATGGAATAACAAGGGGGAAAAAGAGGAAAATTGCCCCTTCATTTCTCTGATGGAGCTCCAATCTTCACCATCACCTTTGAACAGTTGTTTCCAGGGTTCCAGTCCACTCCTTAGCCTTCTAGTGCAGATGGATATGAACAGACTCCCACGGGACTTTGCAGTGAGCTTCAGGCCTTCAACTGTTCACTGGATCCTTTGGTTCTCCACCCCAGACTCTGCAAGCAGACATTTATAAGCCTACCATAGAAATCCTTTCTATATCATATGATAGATAGATATAGATATATAGATGAGAGAGAGAGAGAGAGAGTTTATATTAAATCTGTTCTTCTAGTGAACCCTAACTGTCACACAGGCTTATTCCAGTCCTCAAAGCATAAATATTCAAAGGACTACTGGACTAATCCATCTGGAAACTCCAAGATGCCTTAAATTCAAAAGCTATAAATCTTTAAATTATCTCCCTCTCTTCCTTCTATATACTACTGTATCTTAATGGTACAGTTAGTTCATCAAAATATAAGCAAATAGAAGCAAAAGTCATTCAATTCTTTTTTTCTTCCTCACCAACTACATCTGACACTAAACTGTATCAGTTCTATACCTTTAATTATCTGTCATCCATATCCTCATTTCCAACTTCTCATTTGGACAGTTTTCCACCATTATTGGGAATCATTGCAATACATCATACAGTAAAGCAAAACTAAACTTTTTAAATCACAAAAAAAGATCATGTGATCCCCCTAATTAAATCCTTCTATGATTTCCCAGTCTAATAGATGTATTTTAGGATTCATCTTAAGCTGGAAGACTTGGTTTTTTTTTGTTTTTTTGTTTTTTTTTATCCTACAGTCCCCAAAGACAATTCCATTCCCAAACACAAATTTTAAATCCTATATTTATCTAATATAAATACTTGATACACACTTTTATTTCTGAACATCTTTACCCCTTCTCGAAGTAGAGATTATCAAGCCTTGTTTCGTATCCATTCTCACCAGCACAGTATTTCTGAAATGATAACTTGAAATTTTATTCCATCAATGATTCTTTCTTTCTTTTGACAATTACCAACAAAGTCTTTTAGCAAAACATTGCATTTTTTTCCACGATCAGCCCTACACCTTCTTCACAAGCAACATATTCTCATCACTCCCTTTCTGTGATGTAAAATCCAGCTACACACACCCCTTTGAATTTCACTGAGTGGAACTATATTCACTTAATTCACAGTGCCATCACACACAAACATAGGAAGGTCAAAATATTCTATATCATGACTGGGCATAGCTGACAATGATGTCTATCTTTATCAAGATTCATTAAATAGTACATTTAGGATATGTGCTTGTATATTTCACTGTATATAAATTATCTGAATTTATAAATAGTGTTATAAACTAATTCTGTTCTTTACTATTCTCCTATTGTGCAGAATTTTCCTCTGCTCATATTTCACTTGGTAATTTCTCATTTGAAGTACTCAGGTGATGAAGAGCTATTGTTACAAATATATAAAGTGTATAAAAATATTTAAAAGATCAGAATGTCATAACATGAACTTCTGAGAAGTCACATCAGAAAACCTTTTTCTCTCTCTTTTATAACCAAATGTGCTAGTAATAATGCTATGATATTCCCTATGGAATTTATTTTCACTTTTTCCCCCTGGTTTTATCTTTAGTCTCCAACTTTGGGTAGGCATTAAAAACTTGAGATGTACTTTTATTTTCCACAGTGAAATGGAAAACTGACGGAAACCAAAGGGGTCACAACAGTTAAACCAATTTACTAGCTTTTATAAAAAGCTTTGAAGAATAGCCTTCTGTGGTTCAGAATGTCTTTTTCTCTAGAAATGAAAAAGGCATCATAAAAAGACATTTGCTGGGTTCATAAAATTCTAATGAATATATTATTATCAAGTTTCACAATATTAAAAGACAGATGATGAAAGGAGAAATGAAATACATGAAAGCAAATTGAAATTGATCATCAAAAATGCTAGAAATAAGAACCCTAAAACATTCACTGGTAAGCCAATTAGAATTATATTACAGTCCAAATGATTACTATAAAATCTAATGTAATTTCATGTGAGATTTCATTTTTCTATTTTCCCAAGTAGAAGACAGAGATTAGCCAAATATACTTATAATTCTTGTCATTTATCAACTGTCTGGTAGCCTAAAATAAATCAGAATCTCTGAAATGGTTATTTAACTTAGTTATTCCATAAGATTCTCGTTAATTTGACTAATTTGTATGCCTTTTAATCATTTTTGACCTAGTCACTAAAATGTACAAAAAGCAACCCTCTGGCATCACTTCAATCTTGTAAAATAGAAGCTGAAGACAAATAAAGCTTCCCTTGCTTATCTACTAGATATAAGCAATAAAGTATTTGAAAAAAATTGTCACAATCTATGAAGTTAGACCTTCAAATAGGCTAACAACTAAAACAATAATGATTCACTACTCTTTGAACTAGCTTTTTGTCACTGAAGTGCCAACCAAGAGAAGCAATCATTTCATTCTAGGATGAAAAGTCATTCTTCTGCTTGCCTAACACCCTCTAAGTAACCCAGTGAGAGTGCTACTTCTCTAACTAATATCTTTGTAAAATTATAAGCTTATTCAATAAAAAATAATTTTAAAAAATACTGTGTTTTATATTTAGAGAAAAAATGAACGCAAAGGGCAGATTTCACATTCACTGATGATTTATTCTTGTACATTAAATCCCGTAGTTTGCATTAAAGTTCTTTCTCTGTGTTGTGCAGTTCTACAGGTTTAATCATAAAACCATATATTCATTATTATAGTGCAGAACAGCATACTTTCACTGTGCCAAATATCTGTGCTCCATCTATCCATCCTTTCTCCAGATATCTAACTACCACTGATACTTTTACCATATCTATCACCTTGCCTTTTGTATGATGTCATGTAGTTGGGACCATATACTCTGTAGGTTTTTGCAGACTGGCTTCTTTCACTTAGAAATAAGCAGACTGGCTTAGAAATAAGCACTTAAAATAATGCCATATCTTTTTGCAGTTTGGCAGTTTTCATATATTACACTCCAAATGAAAAGAAATTTTCCATTATACATTTACAGCGCAATTTATCTGGACATCTACTAAAAACCAACTTGGTTCCTTAAGTTGAGGCTCTGAAAATAACATGCCAAAGTCTGCTGTTTTGACATGCTTAGCACCTTGAATTAAAGAAAATTTGAAAGCTTTAGAACTTGTCCCCACGTCAAGTGCAGGGAAGGACTTTCTTGTCTGACTGGAAAACTTTCTGGATGAGTGAAAGGAGAGAAGAAGGAAGGGAAAAGAAAATAGATATATACATAAGACAGATAAGATAGTTATACTACTGACTTCTTTTAATTCATTAAAAAAAGATTTGTGCTTATATTATCTAATCAAATATGCATGCTTATATCTTGTAATCTGAGTAACTAATTTGAAGATAACAATATGCAATTGTCTTGGTTACTTTTCTCTCATTGCTGAAACAAAGTACCCGATGCCGAGAATTAAGGAAGGAAAGGTTTATTCAGCTCACAGTTCATGGAGGTTTCAGTCCATACTCTGCTGGCTCCAAGGCAGAGTGGCACATGGCAGAGGGCAAGAGTTTATGGCAGCAGAAGACAGCAAAAGCCACAGGAACAGAATGGAGGAGCAGCAGCAAGCAGCCTCTTTCCCTCCCGTACACTGCATATAAACTACCCGCTCCAGGGCAGGTGTAGCACTCACACCCATAATTCCAACACTGGATTATAAATCAATCATAAATCTAGAAGCCCCCTCCATGACTGCATGAGGATGTAGCGGGGCATGCAGACACAAACCATAACAGCAATATATTAACCATTGTTAATCTCCTGTTACCTTGTTTTCAGATTCTATATTATTGGTTTTTCCCTTTTTTCCTCTTTAAAAAAAAAGAAATGCAATGATCTTAAAAACTCTTCCTTAAAAATCTCATCAAATAACCAGAAAAGATTAAACACCAAGAATAGAAGACACTAGAAGTTATATCACATCCTGACAGACTTTACATCTTTTCCTCCTGAGAGATTATTATTTGCATAGCAACACAGACTTTATTCATAGTGTAGTTGGACACATACCTCCCCATAACTGGTCACCAGCAATACCAGAGGCCACAGGAAGTTTTTCTTGGATATTGTCTATTTCCTAGACTATTTATTTTCCCTAAGAATTTTTCACACTTCCTCTACAATGGCCTGAAATCTGCACTTCTTTCTTGCTTCTGGAAAGTATAGTTAAGATGCAACCATCTGACTTTCTTTTTTTATTTTAAAGAGAAAAGAACAAAAACACAAAAACACAAAAACTATAAAAATAATATATAATTTCAAAAGAAAATGATAGGAAATCAGTAATGGTTGTTGTATTACTTATTGTTATCTTCAAAGTAGTTGCTCAGATTACCAGATATACGTTTTCAAAATTCATCAATTAAACATTAAGTGTTCCTTTCAATAAACCAATAGAAATTATAATACAATTATCTAGTTATCTTGTGTATATAAGTATATATTTTTTTCTTTCCTTCTTTCTTTCTTTTCTCCTTTCCTTCATCCCAGTTGTTCTTTCCGACTGAGCAGTTTCTTTCCCTTTCACAATGTCTGTTGTACTTTTCAGATATTATTTACACTTTCAGGTTCTTATACTAGGGAGACAATACGGTGTTTACACATGCAGTCTGATTTATTTCACTTGTGAGTATTGTCTGTAGTTGCATCTATTTACCTATAAAAGGCTCTATTTTACCTTTCTTTATAACAGAGTAATACTCCATTGTATAAAACGACCACATCTTTTTTATCCACTCCTCACTTGGTGGGCATTTGGGTGCTTTCCAAAATTTTTCTATGACAAATTGTGCTGCTATGAACATGGATGTACATATATCACTGTGGTATGATGTTTTTAATTCTTCTGGGAAAATACCCAGAAGGGGAATAGCTGGGTTAAATGGACTTCTGATCCTAATTTTTGAGGAAGCTCCAGACTGATTTCCAAAGCGTCTGACTTTCATATTTAAAATGATTTCCATATACCTGTACACATTAATAAAAATATGTGCTTTCCTTCCATTGATCTGTCTAGTGCTAGCTTACTTCAACAGACTTAAAGACCAAAAAAAAACCAAAAGGAGAATGAGAAACTCCCTTGGCCTCTACACTTCCAAGTTTTGGCAGTCATGAAGAAAGTCTCCATAAACATTTATGAGAAGGCTTGGTGTAGACTTGTTTTCAATTTATTGGTGAAACTATTACAGACTAGGTGCCTCCTAATATGGTGACATTATGCTTAGATTTTTAAGGAATGTCCCTGCTCTCTTCCAAAGTGCCTATAGATTCTGTGCTGCCACCAAAAATAAATGAGACCCTTGTTCTCCACATCAGGGCCAGTATTTGGTGTCACCAGTGTTTTGGGTCATTGCCATTGTGGTAGGAGTAGTAGTATCTCCTTGTACTTTTTATTTGCAATTTTCTAATTTTTCTGTAGTTTTAGGGTAAACACCCTGGCTCTGAGCTCTTAGTGGACTGGGCTCTGTCACTCATCCCAAGATGCCAATCAGTCGGCAATGATGAGGCCAAGAAAGGAATTTAAATCATGATAGCTACTTGGGGAAGAAAAGGGACCCGAAGTCCTTAGCCCTGTGTTTGGGTACTGACATGAGCTTCTAGAATATGTTGAAAATGAAATTAGGAACATACATAGTCAAGCAGTCTTGATTTAATGGTGGTCAGGTCAGTCATTATCTCAGGGTAGTAAGGCAATTACAAGAAAGTTCCTGTTGCTTGATGGTCAATTTTGACTGACCGTAGGGAGGTATTTATCTATGGAAGCCTTTGTTCCTGGAATCCAAGGTTAGGTGATTACCAGGGGAATGACTCAGAGCACAAAATGGAGGCAAAAGGTCACACTTTTTAGTTACCCCTTCATCCTTTGCAGGCTCAAGTGAAGTCAGTGATTTTAGCCTTTAAATTCTTGTTGTATAATGACATATGATGATAAACATGTTTCCATATGCTTACTTTTGCAGTTCTATATGAGAAAATAAATTTTACCGAACATTTTAAAAGAAATGATAACAATTCTCTGGTCTGTTTCAGACTATGAGAGCAATGAGATTAAGAAGCGGAAGAACAGGAAAAAGGGGAAGAGAAGGAAAAGTAGGAAAGCGGAGGAGGAAAGACAGAAGGAGGAGGAACAAAGAAAAATGAAAAAAGAAAAGGAAGACGAGAAATTCAAGAGAGGGAAAGATAGCAGTATTGGAGAAGAAAAGAAGGAAGAAAGGAAAGAAGTAAATAAGGTAAGGAAGGAAGAGAAAACTTATTTAATGGATGTCAAATTTTATCATACAAGTGTGGTAAATAAGATGTTGTGCTATTCAAGCAGGTATAGATTTAAAAACTTTAGGAGGAGAGATTGTCTTCATTGGAAATAACTGTTAATATTAAAGGAAAGGCTGACCCTTTACCACGGAGGCAGAAACAGGCTGTAGATATCTGGCTATACAGGACATATGGAATTGATCAGTGGGGAAAAGATGGAATATCAATAAACTGGAATTGTACAACAGATTATTGACATGGAAAAATAAAATAAAATTAATTTACTACTTCATACTGGACACTGAAGTAAATTCCAACCAGCTCTGAGCTTTAAATATAAAATGTAAAAAATAATGGAAGTTATCTCTACACACACGATATAGAAAAAGGCTACTCAAATAACTTACAAAAGTCTAATCCATAGGGTATGTGACTAGAGACAAATTATAGTTCTTTTGTACAATTAGGATTTCTGGACTTCATCCCACACTGTGGAAGTTAAATTATGTCTGAGTGGGTAATGAGAACTCCAGGACATTTTTCTTTCCTGGAGACGTGTTCCCATTTCAAGGAAGGATGAAACCCCATACCATAGAGACATCCTGTGGGTTGTAAACCTAAGGACACAACCCTCAACTTCTTCCTGGAGATAATTAAGTCCCAAACAGTGAGAACCAAACTTCTCTTTGGGTCCCAAGGAAAATTTATTTACACTAGGCAGATAAATGTTCTCCTTTTATCTCAGGAGGAGAAAGAGCAAGTTATTCCTCTCCTCTAAAAACTGATTCTTATATTCATGTTTCTTTGCCTATAGGGCAGAACTCAATTTATACAGGATGGCATCTGGCTGTCATCAAGGAAGGGCACCTGGGATGTGGATGAATTGGTCTCATTACTACTGTACATGAGCAACAATTAATATGCACCTTACCCACAAATCTCATGCTACTTTCAGGACAGTATAAATGATCATACATGTTAAAATTTTATAATAAAGGTAATTAATAATTACCTTACCAATATTAAAATTGGCATTGTTTTGTAAAATAAGACTGTAAGTAAATTGAAAAAATACTCAATTCTGGGGAAAATATTAATGATTCAATGAAAAAAGGACAACTACATTTATCTAGGTAAGAGAAACTGCTACACAGTGAATATCCATAAAGCTAAAAAAAAAAAAGCTATATCAGTAATACTCACTTATGGCTGCATGTTAGGATCATTTTGAAATATTTTGAAAATTATCATTACCCAATTCCCAGACTAGATCTATGAAGTCAGAATATTAGAGATAAACTTTAGAGATAAAGTGACCTATGACACAAAAATTCCTGCACAATGCAACCTGAATGTAACATAATAATAAGCAATATATAAGACTAAGACTTTGGACAAATGCTATTACTGTTAGCAAAAATAAATGCAAATTAAAGTATAATTATATCCATTAGATTAAGATAATTAGGACTGACAATACCCAGTATTTATGAATCAGAAGGAAATGGAAACACTTACTCCAGTCAGAATGGCTACCATCACCAACACAAAAAACAACAAACAACAGTGAGAATCTGGAGGAAAAAACAAACACTTGTATGCTGTTGGTAGCTGTGAACAGTATAACCGCTATGAAAATCATTATGGTATTCTTCCAAAAAACTACATATAGAAATTTTACTTCACCCAGCTACAATATTGCTGTGTATATTTCTGAGAGTAAAGACATCCTATTAGAGTGATGTCCATGTTTACAGCAACACAATTCACAATAGCTAAGCTCTGGCAACATCCTGTATGCCCATCAAGAGATGAATGGGTCCAGAAAATGTATAAACACAACGGAGTATGATTCAGCCCTAAAGAATGAAATCACATCATTTGCGAGAAAATGTATAGATCTTGCCAACTTAATGCTGAGAAATGACTCAGACACAGAAATTTAAATATCACATCTATCAATCACTCTTAGTCAGTGTCTTAGACACTTTCTTTCTCATCCATTACAACAAAATGCCCTGAAATTTGAAGGAGAGGTTTACTTGGGTTTATGCTTCAATCCACGGTTGGCTGATTTCAAAGAATGATGGATGATGGCATAGCACCTCAGGATAGCAGAAGTAAAGCAGCTCAGAACACAAAGGTCAGGAGGCAGAGAACAAAGGAGGAGTTAGCGAGGAGCACACACTCTTCCAGGTCATGCCCACGGTGACCAGCCACTTCAAAGGAGATTGCACCTCCTAACAGTAACTCAGCTATACCACACCCATCATTCAATCCCCTTACCAAAGCTCTGTATGAGTGCATGAGGCTCTTTGGGGACAGCTACATATAAATCACAGTAAAAAGAAATTCTAAATATGGGTGAATTAAAGAATAAAGTAAAGGCAGGATAGTAAGGAAAGAGGGAACAGACTTTTTGCAAAGGAGGGACTGAAAAGGACCATGACATGACATATATAGGTTCCAATTTCAAAAAACAAACACAAATTTATGAATCACAAATGCAATGTAAAATATAATAAAAATACCTACAATTACTCTACAATTAAATACTGCATAAATATGTCTAAATTCTCACAGAACTTTCAAAAAAGTAAAGCTGGAGGCGAGAGTAGTGGCTTATGTCAAAGAAGACAGCATGTGGAGTTAGTGTTGCCCAATTACATACAATGGCAAAAAAAGCTATATAGTCACTAAAATCACACTGTGCTGGGTAACATCAACCATGACACAGAAGCCACCAAAGGGTTGGTAAAGCACACTTTCATGTGCATCTGGGTAGGTCAGGGGTGCCTGACTTTGGGTACTGTGTCTGGTCCCTTGTCCCTTCCTCTCTGGAATTATTTCTCTGCTCTGCTTATTTACTGCCATGCCCTAAGCATCATTGTCCCATCATGCCCTTCTGCAATGATCTTGTTGCCTTTGGAATCAGCTGACCATGGACTGTACCCCTTGAAAGAATAAACAAAATTTTGCCTCATTGATAAGAAGCTAATTCACACACTTAAAATAATTTCTTTCTCTCTCTCATTTGTATAGCTCTTTTTCTTTCTTTTGGTATTTGAGGATTGAACCTAGGGCAGTTTCAATGAACTACATCCCCAGACTTTGTTTTTAATTTTTATTTTGAAATACAGCCTCTCTAAGTCATGAAGTTTCCTAGGCTGGGCTCAAACTTGTGATCCTCCTGCCTCTGCCTCTCAAGGTTCTGGGATTACAGGTATGCAACACTATGACCAACTAAACTCTTCACTTTAATTATCTCTGGATTATCCAACCTTCATTTCCAACTGTACAGGATAGCCATGATCATTATGTACACAAAATATTTATTATACTATTGTAACAAGAAGCTGGAAGCAAAATTAATTTAATACATTATAACATTTTAAAAAAAGCAGAACTTTATGAAGTACCAAGGAAAAAATATCAAAAATAAATTACTCATTGAAATCCAGATAAATCCTGCAGAAAATTAGAATATGCTCCTAATTTTTTTTCTAAATAATAGTGTTTAAATGTAGATTGTGCAGTGGGGTAGGTAGCTGGGAGGAAAGGGGCTGAAAAAATATGCATCAAACTATAAACAGAAGCCTATATTGGTCTCAGTTTTTTTTATTGATTTACTTCATTATGTTAATATACAATTTGTGGAAAAAATCATTAGTATTTGTTTTCAAATCATCAAAACCAACGTATAGTATAATTCTCAACTTATCTAATAATGCTTTACGTAACAGGTATTGTACCTGTGTCAAGCAAATAAAATATACTTCAAATTAATGACATTTTCTTTCTTCCCCACCTTTACCCTTTGAGACTGATGCCTGAGCATATAAAGTTCCACAGCAAAGCCTCAGACTTTGCGTAACCTGTCAGTCACTTAAATTGCTGATTAATTTTGGCTTGGCACCACTTATCATCTTGCATCAAGATACTTGATGAAATAATCAGTCATCTGTGCCTGCTTTGAGAAATTAGCACGCATGCTTTTTTGTCAAAACGTCAAAGTAAGTCTTTCATCCTTAAGTACTGTCCTTTGCAGAATATGTCAACATTTCTCAACATTAAAAGGGGAATGGTTTCAAAGCAAGGAGAATGATTCTCACAGCAACCACTTTATAAACGTTCTGCATACACTTTTCACTATAAATTAACTAGAGTTGGAGCTACAGAGTGAGCTGATAATTTCCTCACAAATTTTATTGAAATCCATATTAAAACTAAATGTTGAAAAAGTTTACTGCACTGGAGAGGTGTATCGCAGTGGTAAAGGATGTGATCAGCATCTCTGAGGCCCATGGTTCAGTCTCCAACACACACACACACACACACACACACACACACACACACACACAAGCAGTTATTCATTCTTTAATAGAGGTACTAAATGGAGCAAATAAGCCAATAAGAAAGAGAAGTAGGTACTAAGTATAGAGTGAACACTTTGAGCAAACTGTTTTAGTTACTTTTTTTCTTCCTGGGACAAACTACCTGTGTTGCTTACTTTTTCTGAATGCTAGAACAAAATCTCAAATGCCCAAAGTTAAGGAAGCAAAGGTTTATTTAACTCATGGTTTGTGGAGGTTTCAGTCTATAATCAGCTGGCTCCAAGGCCAGGTGGCATGGTGAGGAACAACACTTCAAGTGTGCAGAAGACAGCAAAAGCAACAAGAGCAAAGGGGGAGTAAGCAAGCCCTTTTTCCTCCCTATATTGTGTGCCAGCTATCCGTTCATGTCATCTCCTTGCCTTCCTTCCCCACAAGCTCAGGATGTTTACAAAGTTAGGACCAAGGCCCCTAACTGACTTAAACTTCAAAACTTCTCAAATTGACACAATGTATCAACAATTACAATCCACCTTTATCAACTTGGCAACTAGATACATTTCTTTAAACTAATTTCCAGATACAAAGACATATTTATTCACATCATTTCACAATTTGAACATTATAACATAGGTTTAACAATCCTCAAGAACCAGTATTAAGTCGGTCAACATTATATGACATTAGAAAGATATCATTCTGCCCATGACCCCACAACAACTCATGCACATCCCTTTATGCAAAAGCCATTTAGTCCATCTGCAAGAGTTGCCAAAGTCCTAACAGTTTCAATATGGCTGAAAAGTCCATATCCCAAGTCTCCTTTGGCAAACTCTTAGTTGCAAGCCCTTGTACAAATGAAAACAATGTTAAACACTTCCAACATTCAATGACAGAAGATTAACATGTTTGGGAAGTTTTCCGCCATTGTTTCTGTGAAGAGGTTTTTAATGGCTTTTGTGCTATCTCCAGTTTTCTTACTGACACCAACCCATCTTGTATTGTTCTCCTTTGCTTAATCTTGTAGCTATTGGATTGATTTTTCATCTTCTATTGCTGTTTCTAAGCTACTTGTTCCTGGTTGCTAGTCACAAAGGATTGTGTCTTCTAAATCTGATATTCTATCCTCACCTTCATTCAATCTGTTGCATATATATTAAAGTTTTAATCTCCTGGATTTCTGCTTGGATCTACTTAATGGATTCCATTTCTTTCCCATTTTGGGCACTCATAGGTTCCATCATTTCCCCTAGCTCCTCTATCTTTTACTGGTCTGCTTTAATGTCTTGCATTTTGATCATCATTTCTTTTTGCCCCTTACACGTTATTTTTTCTATGGCCTCTTCCATTTGTTTTTTTTACTTCTACTGCTATCATTTCAGAAAGTTCCAGTATTTGGCTTCTGATTTCCTCTATTTCTTTGTGCTCTGGACTTGTCCTGGGTGGCCTGGGCATTTGGGGTTGTATTTTCCTTCTTTGTCTTGTTATTTTCTAATTTTTATTTTATTTTGTTCCTGTGTTGATGCTTGTAGCTTTCTCATGTTAGATTGCTTTATCCCTGGTAACAAGACTTCCTTAGGAAATGTCTGCTCCTCAGGATGTCTTTCTACATGTAGGTGCTCCTTGGTCTTTATGTCTATCCCAAGAACCTACCTTCTCAAAATAATAAGAATGTGAAGTTGCTATCTATTTGACTCAGGACATATTCCTTTGATATTGGACTATGGAGATGGTTATGAACCCTTACAATTGCAGTGTTGTCACACAGGGCAGAAAAACTTATACAACAAGTATAACAGGTATAACATCCTAGTTAAAATAATACAGTTAGCAATAAAAATAGACTAGTACAACCTGGCTACTGACAAACTGCGGTAACTATTAGCCTGCTAACTTTAGCCATAGGAACAAGTTCTACAGTGATATACTACAATCCAACTTATACCAGGAATTTGTATGCAATGATTTTCCACTTATTAGAGTGATTTTACCCTGTTCTATGTTGGGGGGGTGTTAAGAGGAATGGGGGCAGGATGGAGAGATGCATGAGGTTAAATATAGTAGGATCAAGGTTGGAGGGCAAAGGATATTTGTCCACATTTTGGGTAATTGTAAGGCAAAAGAGTGAAGGATTGGAAGAGAAAACCTAGGTCAATTGAAGTGAACCAGAAAGGGAAGAGACAATGTTTATTCACATGAAAGTATCATAAAATCAAGTGAGATAATTAATAAAAAAGAGAAAGAGGATGAGCAGACTAAAACAAAAAAGGTTAGAGATCTAAATAGTGAAAGAAAGATAAAATAAAAAAGAAGAGAAAAAATACAGGAAACAAAAATAATAATACACACAGAAGAAAAACAACATACAGAAAGAAAAACAAATAGGACAAAATAGAACAGAGAGAGAAAAACAATAATTCATCTGAATACAAAGAAAAAAAACAATCAAAGAAAAATAAAAGTAGTGAAAGTCTTCAGGTGTCTACAGTTCTATGGTAAGTCCAAGCAGGACCACAGAAATATGTACTCTACTCAGGTTTGCAGACAGATTTCTGTGGGTTTTGGTTTGATCTTTGTCTCTGGATTTGGGGGATGGTATTTGTTTTCTGTGGCTGGAGTTCTCCCCAGACATTTGGAAAAGGAAAGAAGAAAAAGGGGAGGAGTTGGCCTTACTCACCCACTTCTTTTCCACATGTCTTTGTCCCCAGGCACAATGCTGATTCTCCTAACTTACCATTTTCTGGTTCATCTTGTTTCCATTGCTTTACCCTTTTCCACTCGCTAGTCCCACCTATCCATCATATACACCCTAGCCAGGACCCTACTGTGTGGCTGGCATTCTTGCCAGTTTCTGGGGCCCTGCCAGTGGAAAGAGGGAATAGCTGATCACTGGGACTCTTCCTGCCAGTCACCGGGCCCCACCAATGTAGTTTTAAACTTCTAATATAATTTATTCTCTTACCAGTGGAATATTCACAAATTTTCTCCATAATTTCCAAATATTTCAGTTTCCCGTGTATATCTTAGCATAAGTAATGTATAATTTGATCTCATTATATTCATTCTAAGGTGAATCTTCCAAATATATTAAAGTATATTCAAAGACCCACCATGTGGCCTCCCTACTTTTATAAAGAAATAAATTGTATGCCTTTGAACTGCAGTTACTGAATGAGAAGGTTTGATTAAGGAAGATGAAAATGAAACAGAGTGTAAATACCACATTGCTTTATTTGGATGCAACTGTCACTCATTGAGGTAAAATAAAAACAATAAAATAAAAAGCAGATATGTGAAATGTGAGTGTTAGATAATCCATGGAACATACCCAGGTACATACTCTGGAAGAGAAGATCATAAGCAGAGATCTCTTGTGTCTGTGACATGCTGGATTTTATCTGAATGAGAAACCATGTGTAGATGTCTAGTGATAGTTTCTGATGTAGCTATTCACTCAGTGGAAGATTTTGGACAGAAATATTATGAAAAGTCAAGCAGGTCCAGATGAGACTACACACAAGAAAGAAAACAGTGAATGAAAGGACACAGCTGTTTCTTCAATTCAGCTTTAAATTTTTATTTTTATAATTTAGGCATGATATTGAATCTCTGGAATAATTCTCCTGATCTTTGTTAGTATTGTATATATTAGTTAACACCTAAGGAGAAAGAGTAGGTGAAGTAGATTCTAATACATTTATTACAAGAACAATATCTGACTGTTATGATGTGTGCACACTTAGACATAATGTAAGCAGGGAAAACAAACCTGTTTTAGCCAGAAAACAATAAGAGGTACTACAAAGGAGGGCTGCTCTATTGGGGAAGGTCTTTCTCTTCAAAGAAAATTTGAACTCAGTGAAAAAGGAGGATATCAGATTCAGGGAAGGGAACTGTGCTGAATTTTTCTCAACTAATATCCATCAATCCAGGAAAATAGTATTTCTGAACTTTGGGATAAATTAGAAAATTCTGGAGAAGTGTCAAAGATAACTTCATTGGGAGATCTATTCTCAGTGGACTAGAATAACACTTCAATGCACTGGTGCAAAAGAGACTTCATGTGATTACAATAACCTGACAGCAATACACAGACATGTTAACTACATCTCCAAAGCTAAGCCCTTCTCAAGATTTTTCCCTTTCAGTAAACCAATAGATATCAGCAGTACTCTTTAAAATTAACAAATAGGATTTTTTTCTACCAATTGCTGGAGTTAGAGCATTTACTTAAAACTTCTGACCTTAGATGTACTCTACCACCAGGCATCTTGCCTACTACCCCTACTTTTATACTTTCCAGCCTGTAATAGCTGGAGTTAGGCCCTGCAAATTTCTGTGGGAAATTTCAGTTTCTTTGACCTCAAATTTGTAGGAGTGCTTTTCTGCTTCTGAGAAAGAAAAAGAAATTTAAAAGGTTTGGTTACTGTATTTCAAATTTCTCACTCTATTTTATTATGATTCTCTGATTGGATGATGGAAAAAAGAAAGCTTCTTAAAGAATATTTTAAGCTCTTCAAAAATAAATGTGTCTCAGTGAAAGATGTTTCTTGGTCTCTGAACAGCACTTTTCTCCATAACCACCATGAATCTATATCAGCAACCTGTATTTTGCCAAGTTCACAAAGTCTGTAAATTTTGGTATAATTCTGACTCAAAGAAACAAATTTTTAACTACAATTTTGAATATCTGAACTACCATAGGATTTGGAATTAGAAATAATTGTTACACTTAATATATTTCCAGAAGTATTATAAATTTTACATCTTTTCCTGCCTTATAATCTTAATAATTAATTATAGTAAGATCTTTCTCAGTAATTCTACCTTCTCTTCTACTTTCTTACAAGTCTCATATATACTACTCAGATTACAGACACCTTCGATGATACTGGCACAAACACATCATAAAATTAAAACTATTTAATGTTTAAACAGATTCATATACATATGCTAAATATATTCCTGTTCAACACAAAGTCACTTTTTTATCATGTCAGTATGTTATCTATTTCTCTTTGTGGTGACATCAATGCAAATTCTTGGTCAATGACATTGGTACCTAAATAATCCTACAATTGGCTGGGGAGTTAGCTCAGTGGCAAAGCACCTGCCTGGCAAGCGCAAGGTCATGAGTTCAGTTCCCGGTACCGGAGGGAAAAAAAATGAGAATCAGTTTTTAAAAAAAAATAAAAATAAAAAAATAATCCTACAATTACATGCAAAGCTAACTTTCAGTAAATTCATAAATTTATTTTCACTTACCAAATTCCTTAATTCTATATAACCTTTATAAATTTACTTTGTAGGTTGCAATATACACCTGTAATTCCATTTTTTTTATAAAATGTAACTTTATTTTATGTTACTCTGCTGTTACACAGGGCATAACATTTTCACAGGGCTTTTGGGGACTACAGTCAATGATTAGCCACACACAGTAGTGGTCCAACTCTAAGGAACAATCACTAGACAAACTGGACACCATCTCACATGTGCACAAATCTGCATGGAAAAGTACTAAACTTTTAGACTTGGACTCGTGTACTTAAATTTATTTCCCCTTTCTAGTGTATTAAGAAATGACACGCATTTTAATCTGCCAAAAGCAATGCTTGGATTCTGGCAGCAACATGCTACTTCTAGTACATAGTAAAGTGAACACCAAAACTACAAAGGCAAGAGGTGTAAGTGACTTTTTATTGGGAAGGGAAGTTGTCAACTTAAACAGCAGCAAATGAAGTGAATAAAGAAACTTCTGCTGTCACAGACAGACATGCCCTCCATCAAACTTGATTCAGGAGGTTTTTCAATTTGTCATCCCCAACCCAGAGACACCAAATGCTTTCTAATACTTCTGGATTCCTACTGAAAAGGAACACAGCAGGAGGATGGAAAAGATGTTCACTGAAAGGAAACCTCAAAGAGCAGAAAGGGAGGGAGTGTAGAAATTAGGAAGTTATATAGAACACTTTTTAAATTTTAATGAACTACATTGTCAACATATCTCCAGAGTAATACAAAATGCATTCACTGCAGAACTGGTTCAGATTACTTAAATACCAGATATATTTTTAGTCCTCTACGTAAGTGTTAGAAGTTACTTATGTTTACGTGAAATGAAGCTATTAATACTTTTCTACAGCAGTAACCACACATCAGGAAGGCCAAGACAAACACAAACCAAGGAACGGAGTTTTCCCAAAGTTGCAGTGTGAAAAGACTAGGAGCAGCCACCTCCATACACATGAACAGGTTCTTTACTATAGGAAATCCAAGTGGAGGAAGGAATGGAGATGTTTAAAAAGGTTTCTTGTCACGAGGAAGGATGGCACCCCGTGTGCACTTAGTTCTCAGCCCCTTCTGTCACATCACATTCTTTTCCTGTGCTGTCTGATGTCCATAATGTTAAGTTGTCTCTGAGCAACTGCATGATAAGAGTGTTGTCTTTGTAGGAGTCTTCATTCAGTGTATCAAGCTCTGCAATGGCCTCATCAAGAGCCGTTTTAGCCAGTGTGCAGGCAAACTCAGGATTATTAAGGATCTCATGGTAAAATACAGAAAAGTTAAGAGCCAACCCCAGGCGGATTGGGTGTGTGGGCTGCATCTCTTTCTTGCTTATATCATATGCCCTTCAGTAAGCTCCTTGGGAATTATCTATTGTGTTTCCTATCATCACCGCATGCAACCTCAGCAAGGTATTGGAAGTAAAACTTACTCATTCTGGGCATCTTGAACTTCCAGCCTAACAGAAAAGACAATTGTTAAGTAAAAAATGACTTCATGGTTAAGTAATCATGACTACCACTCACTGTTTTATATAATCTGGGAGACTTATCCCAAGAGGTAATATTAGGTAGTGCTATGGTTTGTGTCTAGATGTCTTCACAAAGCCTGATGCGGTCATGAGGGAACAGGGTTTTCAGAGGTGACTGACTCATAATCCAGTGCTGAGATTAAGGGTGTGAGTGCTACACCTACTCAAGGGTGGGTAGCCTGCATGCTTTATAACAGACAGAAAGCATCTTGTCTCTTGCTTGTTGCCTGTGCTGCCTTCTGTTCCTATGAACTGTTGCCCCTCTCCATGTGTCACTCTGCCTTGGAGCCAGCTGATTATGGACTGAAACCTCTACAAACTGTGAGCTAAATAAACCTTCCCTACCTTAAGTTGTTGGTGTTGAGTATTTTGTCTCATCAATGAGAAAAGTAACTAAAACAGGTAATACAAAAGTGTTGCTGCTTTAGGAGCCAGAGAGAAATGATAAATGGGTGAAATCTAACAGACAGTGGAGTGAAAAAATCAAAAGAATGAATCATTACCTAGAAGACAGTATTAGTCATTGTGCCATTGCTAGGATGAAATACCAGAGGAGTCAGTCACGGTTGTCTGACTCCAAGGCAAAAATAGCTTTGCAAAAAGACACAATGAAGGAAGGGCAGTCAATTCATGGTAGCTAGGAAGCAGACAGAAAAGGGAGGAGCCAGAGACAAGAATACATCCTTCCAGGTCACAAGCACAGAGACCCACATCTTCCTATCAGGCCCCACCTCCTAGCAGCATGTTCTCCTGTGAAGTCATCAATGAATTAATCCATTGGTGAATATGGCTCTCAAGTGATCCAACAAAAGACCCTACTCTAAACACATGAGATTTTGGAGGAACATTTTAGATCTAAAATATAACAAAGAATAAGTCGTAGCATCAAATCTCAACAAAGCTTGGTCAATTTCAAATAGTCAATAAAATGTTAGAGTAATGTTTTATTGAAAAATAATAGGAAGAAAAATAGTTCTTTTATTGATATGGTCAAATTGTCATACAGTAAAAAGTATGTAGGCCACCATAACTATTATGTAATTTTATGAACTCTCCGCAAAGCAAATTATTTTTATCTTCTTTATTTGATCTTTTTCCCCAGCCTAACTATAATGTCCTGAACTACATCTGCTTGGTTTTATTATTCTACATTTTCACCTTGTTTGATTACAGAAAGAGTGTTGCATTTTTCTCCCTTCTGACTTGCACCATGATTGTATTTATCAGGAAGAATGATAAAATCTCAAAGTTGGGAAGAAATACCTCAAAGGCAAGAAAAATGTATCGTTTTTCTGGGTGTGTTAGCTTGGTCTAAGTCCCTTTTTTGTGCTTGAAAAAAAACAACAAAAAAACCCTAAGATTTATTATTTATAAAACCCTGGTCAGTAAATTTTTCTCTCTAAGCCTTTATGCCTTACTGTAAAAATGTGTGCTCTAAGTACTTTTGATAAGAGAAATCAAAAGCTTACTATTGTGTTAAAATGTTATTTCCTTGCATTACCAACAGAAATGATACTAAAATAGGAAAATAGCACAATTCAAAATAAATAGTCCCTACTTTTTATTTTCTTGTAATTCAGAAGACTATTGTTCAAAATGCTTTTTTCTCCTAATGAATAAAATTATCTTGACTTATATAAACCCAGTAAGAGTCTGTGAAGCATTCAAATAAATTAGGCTTCTCAATGTCAGAAACATCAATAGTAGGGTGACTGGATTCATTCATTTTCAATTTGTGTCCTACACGAGATCTCTATGAAAAGTGAAATTATTTTCAGCTTAGCTTTCCTGATACTTTTTTCTTTTTTTATTTTAAAGAAAAGAAAAACAATAAAAACAACATTATCCTGTTTCAGTAATGGTGAATGATTATATCCTTGACCCACACACATCAACTACAGGTGCACTGCAAATCTTCTATTGTAAACACAGCTATTTTGTCATATTAAATACACACAAATAGATTTAAAAGGCTACCTCATGGTTAGCTGAAGATAACACTGAAATTAGGTGTGTTGATGTCATTCCCATTCTCTAAAATGATAACTGATGTTCCTTAAAATTCCTGATGTGAATAAATGCCAGTTTACCTCATGCTTAGAAGTCCTAAATGAAAGTAGCCACTTGTGACAAACCATTTCAATTCTTGCTGTCTGAATATTTAAAAATTAGTGTTTAAATGACTTCCACAACCCTAATGAAACCCTATTTTCATTTTATAAAATTGTAGTTAATGCATATTAATTATATAAATCAATGGGTTTCACTGTGTTGTTTCTATACACAATGTGTCATGTTTGTGTCAACCCTGCCTTTTGTCACCCTCTTGCCCTCTCAAATCTCCTTTCCTATGTTCTTTTCCCCTCTGCTTCCCCATCCCTAATTATCACTCTTCTACTTTAAGGTTATTTTGCAGTTTCTGCAGTTGAGAGGATACCTGTGATACTTGTCTTTCTGTGTTGGCCTTATTTAGTTTAACATGATATCTTCCAGTTCCATTCAGTTTCCTACAAGTTATGAAATTTTATTTGCTATTATGGCTTAACAATACTCCATAATTTACAGAAATCTTATTTTCTGTTTTTCTAAGCATAATTCAATATCGGTGCCTCTCTCAACCCAAAGGTAGGTAATATGGTGAATTTAAAATGCACAATGCTACATCAACTCCTGGGTCCAGAGTCATTCTTAAAAATGGAGTTAGTAGAGGAGTTGGATAAATGCATACTTAAAAGAAGACTGAATTAAAGTGGAGCTGATGATTCTACAACTTTTCCCCAGTATGGAAATTTGCCACAGTTCTACCCTAGTGCAAAGACGATGTAGACGAAGGCCAGAAAAAGTAGAACAAAAAAACCTACTCTCCAGGCATAACTTAAAGTTAATTATTCAGTTTCATTCTTTTACACTTTGCTCTGTTATTTAATCATTCTGCTCAATGACATCATCATATTCGAGAATGGTATTTATTCATTTCTCAGTACAAAAAGTTCCCTAACTGGATTCCCTGTTTAAATCGTTCCAGATACTTCTCGTGGCACCTGTATACTACTGCTGTTGTGGTTTGTGTCTAGATGTCCCCCCAAAGCCTCTCGCATTTATATGTGGGGTTTCTTCAGGGGAGGGGGATCTAGCATGTGACACTGGAGCTGATTCATGGTGCAAGGATAAGTTCAACACTAGGATTAAGGTGTGAATGCTATCTATCCTTAATAGTCTGGAAAAGATAAAAGGGGCAGAAAGACACTGCTGAGGTCCCTTGTTTGTTTTGTGAACTTTCTGCCTTGAGCTGTTTCTCCCCTGCCACCCTGCCTTGGAGCCAGCCAACTATGGACTGAAACTATAAACTCTGAACCTTTCTCCCTTTTACTTTGGCTGTTGGGTATTTTGTCTCAGCAATGAAAGAAAAGTAACTAAGACGACTTCCAAACCTAAGTTCTTCAGAATAATTACTCTTTCTAACCATTTTCCTTGCTTGAGAACTGCTGATTCCAATTCCAAGAGCTCATGCTTCCAACTGCATTGGAGTACATTTTCCCTAAGGGCACCGGCACCTCCATCTCATATGAAGACTGAGGTTGCACTGCTTGTTTGCAAACTGCAAAATTGCATGTCAGGGTCCATTTCACCTAGTGAAACTGCAGCTGTATAACTTATACTTCTTTTCATTTGTCTCATCTTGAATTTCCAATGAGTTTAAACACAGACCCTTCTTAGTGTGTGGGACAATCATACGAGAACAAACTGAGAGTGCAGATGCTTCCTGAAGAAGCTGGAGAAGAGGCAGAGATGACAAAGTCCTGCTGTATTGTCCCACAGAGGCCAGCTAAGGATAAAAGGGGCGAGATGGTGGTAACTGTATGGACAGCAACTGTGGTATTGGCTCTTGGGTCTTGACATAGCATCAGCACTAAAATGGATAGAACAGATTAATAATATCAAGAGAAAAAGCAAAGTAAATGATTTATGCCAAAGAAAATTCCTACATACGACAGGGCTGACACACTTTTAGGTATAGTTGCCACTCAGCATGTTAATTATTCAAGCACTACCTCAATTTAGTTCCTGTATAGACCCCTCATTTCCACCCTTGAAGAGGTAAATTTCCTAAAAATCAACAGATAATAGGAACCTCCTACTTCTACATTTTTTTAATCAACCTACTAGCAGCCTTTTGCTCCTCTGTTAGAATTCTTTCTATTTCTCTTCTATCTTCTATATTCAAACCTTAAATATTTCTCCCAGAGAAAGTTCTTCCAGACTGAACATCATAAAATCTTGTCCTTGAACTAGAGGAAAAATTGAAACCAGAAGTTTGTGTCCTGTCTAGGAATTTAGAATCCCTTTATTGATTCCTGTTTTAAAACCATTTCAGTGGTGCCTTGAGTTCACTGAGGATGAATAAAGAAAACTTTAATACATTACAGTTTTTCTAACCATTAGCTACCAAAAGCAAACCCTGTATACAGGACAGTCAGTGGATGGCCTCCAGTTGTAGCATTAGAATAGGACCTTTTCCTATTGTCTCCGTCGTGTTGAACAAAGGAAGCACTACTGTTATATCTGCTGTCTTTCTCCTCATACTTGTGACCCTGATCCCCCAAGATGTGGGGAGTGAGATAAAACTGATCTTCTGTCCAAACGTGATGTTGTGTTATGCTCCTTTTCTCAAATTTCCAAGGCCATATATGCTCAATTTTGCATGGTTGACAGGGCTGCAAGCAGCACTCATGTGCCTACTCTAGTATCCTTCCTCAGCCAGTCCAACTGCCCGTAATCTCTGAATTGGTAGTGTTCTGCTTTGCCTAAGATCTCCCTAAACAGAGACTTTCCTGTCTCGGCTTCTGTGAGAATTCATACTTTGTTTATTCTCTTGACTTACATTTCCTTAGGCTTTTGAACCAGTTCTCCAAGTGGATCAAGGTCAATCCTAATCCAACATCAGAAACAAAGCTCTTTCATTTTCCCTTGAGGAGCATCTGTTTCCAGGACTCTTTTCACCTGATCTCACTCCCTCCTACCCCTTATCCAACCAACCTCTCTTATTAAATGAAATTTGAATTTGGTCTCCTGCCATCACCATCACCACCACCGCTCTCACAGTGTTTTGAACACATACAGTTTAAATCCATACCAATCTCATTCTTTACTGGAATTCATGAATTATCCAGTGGTAACTGTATGAATGACCATCTGGTATATTAAAGTAGCAATTCTGCTCAACTTTTCACAAGTATATAGTGAATGCACTGTGTCTTAAACATTGTGCTAAAAAAGCACTAACTATTGAAAATATCATTGTATTTAATTATACAAAATGATCTTCCTTTCACGTCAGTGCTATGGAATGGCAGAGATTTAACTATGTATTAATAATATTTAACATAACATTTATAATAGCTAAAATGTGTAAGTCTTTCACTTGCTTTGGATAGTCATACACTGTTTTCCTTCCTTTAATGTAAGTGAGTTAATAATGAATGTAGCATACTGTACACATGTATGTATTAGTAACAGTTAACATTTCTCAAATGTTTTTCTATACTAAAAGATTTTATCATTTAATTGTACGTGAAATATGTACATCCTATTAAGTCTAAGATAAGCTAACCTAATCCATAAAAATATACTCATAAGGATTACTTCCATATAAACACATTATCTCTAATACCTATGGAGGTTTTCCTTTAAATATTACAAATTAGATACCTTTTCCCTGGCCTGTGGAGTTTCTAGTATCATAAAAAGTAATGGCATTCTTTTATCTTTATAAATATATATCCTTTATTTGTATGGAAAGAAATGAGAAAATAAACACAGCATTAGAATGTTCAGCACTTAAAAGTGAAGAGAAAATATCCCATGTTTTCCCTTCCTTTCCAAATACTTCAACCTGAACTCCTAGGTTCCAGCATCAGAAAACTTTTTGTTCTTTGCTAATCTCACTCATATAAGCCATCCCACACCACATCTTACACCCTTATTCAACTAAATTATAAACCATACATATATTTAAAGCAAAATTCCAGGAATTAAAAGAGAAGAATTCTAATTTTTTATTACCAGCAGTAAGAATTTAATAGCTCCTAGTTGTAAGCGATAGTATGTTACTTCCTAGATAGATAATTACAAAAATTATCACTTTGCTTCTGCCAAGCACTGCCTGATACTTTATACAGAGTGAAGTGAAAATTTTTTAATTGTCACTATTTTAACGGGTGATAATTTAAGCAGTTACCCAAAGGGATCATGTGGTCCCATCAGTTTGCAAGATATGAAGCCAGTGTACACCTGAGGATGAATACAGAGGTTGTCATGGCAACACTGGAATTTTAGAGAACTGCTCACAAAGCTCAAGTGTTTTGTGAATCCCCGGAATATGTGTCTAGTGGTCTTACCTCACGGGCCTTCCTCATGTCTGGGTAGAATATGGCACATGAAGTGCACTCAAATTTCAGCTGTGCCTCTGCCCTCCTGACGAACTTTCAGAGAAGCTCTGCTCCTTTGACCAGCTGAGGTTTCTTTCCACTCCCTTCATCACTGTCACTTTGAGAATTGGGAAAATATTACCAAGTCAATATAAACACATATTTAGGGGTATAGCACTAGGTAATATGAATGTTTATGTATTCCCTGTAACTTAACCACAAATGCAGTAAAACGTTGACTGTATTGGGAGTATAGAAATTGATTCCAAAGGTTACTCTAATTGAAAAACAGCTCTTTATTTTTCCTCTGCACAATAGGAAAATACAACACAAATTACACAAATTATAGGCCTACAACATCTGAGAGATGTCATAGAAAAGCTATCACCTGCTGATGTCCCATCTAAGCAGTTATATAATTATAAATGAATGTGAGAGGCTTCAGAAAGCAAAGCTCTTCCCCAGAGCAGAAAGAATAAAATATTTAATAGGAATTTAGTTAATATGCCAGTGTAGTTTATGTGCTTTATTCAATAATTTCTAGTTATTTCTACAGTAAAATTTTAGAATACTTTTCTACAGCTTTCGAGGTGTAGATTGTATTATACTGTGTTTTCTCATCAATTTGTTTTTCAAACTATCTCCAAGGCATCCACCTTCCACCTCCAAGCTCAGGGACCTCCAGAATACCATGTTTGTTATGAATTTGGTACTACTTGATCTGTCTTCAAATGTCAAATAAAACAAGATAGACAATTTTATTTCAACAATTCTTGTAGTGTAGAAGGCACAATATATTAAACTACAGTTATGTGGCACATAACAAAATTTCTATAAGTTTATAGCAGAGCTGAAAAATTCATATCTTCTGGTGACTTCTAGCAGCTGTGATGATGCTGGTGTAAACAACTTGTGCAGATATTTTATACACATAAATATTTACCATTGTACTACAATGTCTACAGCGTTCAGTACAGGAATGATACTGTCTGGTTTTGCAACCCAGGAGCAATGCACTGTACCATACAGCCCGTGTGGACTAGGCTCTGCCATCCAGGTTTGTGTAAGTACACTCTGCCATGCTCACGTGATGAAAACACCCCCCAGCAGTGCACTTCTCAGAACACATCCTCTCAAAAACATGACAGTGTTTGTATTTTACAGTATTTTAGCTAGTGATTCTTTGATGAGGGAGAGAGTTAAGATGCAGCTGAGGGAAAATATGCTGTAGGCAAGACTGGGAAGAAAAGTGTTCAAGAAACAGGAATAAAGAGCTGCTGACTAACAAGGCCTGACTAGCGAGTTTTGGGAAATGAGTAGAGAGGTTTCACCCCTGTGACAAAGGCACTCTCTATTTTAAGGAGGGGTGTTCTAAAGGCATCACTGTAACTCTTCAGCTAGTGTGGAAAAAGACTAGAGTACAGAAGACTAGAAGTGGGAAGAACAAGGAAAAAAAGTGAATAAGAACAGAGGCAATAGATATGAAGAGAAGGGGACTTCGCCATAACAACACCTATAAACATTAATATTCCCCAGGGCCTAGTGTGCACTTTCAAACCAACTACTTTATGAAACGGTGTCCCATTTCATCAGTACTAAAAGCTCTGCAGGAACTACACCAGACTCCCCTAGTCATAGATGAGGACACAGAGGCACAGAAAGTTTAAATAAGGTCACACGATAAAGAGACTTTGAGTCAAGTCTGTCTGATTCCAGAGGCGTGCACACTGAATAACTTTAAAGAGACCAAAGAGAACAATGACGAATGGTTATAGCCTTGAATCGTTCCTGTCATCTCTGCTTTCCTACCCACAGTACCACTTTCATTAAACATTTTCATTATAGTAGAAAATGTAATGAAATCTTCGCAATCATTAATTTCACAGGATAATAAACTGTGATGCAGTTTAATGGAGATTATCAACTATGAACTAAAATGTTACATTATTTTAGAGGCTGAGAGAGATTCATCATGTTTCTTTCTAGTTTAAGCTTCTCATTCCCAGCATCCAATACAATGGACCAGAAAGACAGAAAATGCATTGTTCAAAGGGGAAGCCAATGTGTCCTACAGGATCAGTCTCCCGCTTTACAAATGAGTAAGCTGAGATCCAGCGTAACCTTGCTCTGGACAAATCAGGGCACGAAACTCAGATCTTCTGACTTCAATGAACTCAGGATAACTTTTTACAAAATACGAAATTATGTTAGCAATAGTTCAGAAAACCAGCACTTAAACATTATCAAGTTTGAGTGTTTGTCTACATTTGTTTTATTGTATAATTTTAAAACTTGTTTACTGAAATGTTTCTACTTGTCCTAGTTCTTTATGGCCAGATGCTTGTTAAATTCACACACATGTGAGAACAGAAAAAGGAAATACAGTCATGTGTCAATAGCTGATTCTGTGGTCTGTGATTTTTTTAAATTATTTCTGTATACTATTATATATTGGCATATATTTGTGCCTTTTGGCCCCATCGTGTCACACTGGAAATCACCAGTAAAAGAAAGAACAGTATTGCTTTCTTCAAATGTTTCAGAGGATTTCAACAGGTTCTGCACACAGGAAATATGCCAGTAAGATCCCTTACAGCATACTGTAACTGTTACACATTTACTGTGAATAGCCCATAGGTAATTGTCATTAAAGAGACCAAAAGGATGACTTCCACTGCCTCCTGTAAGACCAGCAGCAGTTCTAGAAGTGCAGATATAAATCCCAACCAGTGTTTTTGACCCAGAAGTAAAGTTCATCAATCACTGGACTTCTGATTCCACAGACGGCTGAATTACCAAACAAGCTAGGAGGTCCTTCACCCATCCAGCAGAAGACTCTATCAGCAACATTTATAGCTCACTGCTTCCTGAATGTCTTGGCACTATTGATCTGTGGGCAGGAAGGCAGGACAGCAATGCTGTCAAACTGTGAACTCCAGATTGGGGGCTGACTGCAAACTGTGTCATGTAAGAAGATGGATCCGATTGTAAATCACCATGTCACTAAGCACACTATTTAGTGCAGTTTACATTCTGCATACAACAGAGAGACAGCAAAGGAAGGAAAGATTGTGTACTGATGTTCATTCTAGAGCAAGTCATCTCACCTTTGACCCGAACTGTAGCAGATTCCATTTTAGAGTAGTCAGTCTTCTCTTTCTGATGGCAGACTACAAACAAGAGGCAGGGTTTATACTACAAAGTAAAATGGAGGCCCCCAAGTAATTTTGAAGTAATTCATTTTCCTGACTAAACTATGTATGTGCTGTGGTTTCAATCTGGAATGTCCCTCCAAAGCCTCATGTGCTTAGAAATGGGCTTTTGGGACATGAGTGGGCTACGGGGCCACTAAAACTGACATTGTTGGACCAGAGGAGGTGGGTCTGGTTAAATGCAGGGCACTAGGGGCATAGACCGTGGCATAGTTTATTCCCCAGGGCCTTCTTTCTGCTTCCCGGTGGCCATGGCTTAAGCAGCTCTCCTTTACGGGTGACCTTTCTACCATGCCACTTCTGGTCGACCCCAGCCGGCTATGGACTGTAAACATGAACCAAATCAGACCTTTCCTCCTTTAATCTGTGGGTGTTGTGTATTGTGTCTCAACAAAGAGAAAGTGACTAAGATAATATATTATTGTCACTACTATAAACATTACATGCCATTCATGTTCTTGAAGATATACTTTTAGCCTTCTTGTGTTTGAAGATAACATCTGACCCTTGAAATCTAATAAATTGTTTCTGGCTAACTACGTATTCATGATTTACCAGCTTACACTCAACCTTTCAATTATGTAAGAAAATGATATTTTGTTTTTAAATTTTCTATGGCCTTCACCTTTTTAAAAAACACAGATTTTTCCTAATCTGGGCAAAATGATTTTTTTAAATACTCAGGATATACCACAATGTTGTAGATAGTCTCCTTAATTCTATCTAATAATAATACAATGGAGAGGCAAAGTCTTAATGATGATTACAAAATGTATTACACTTCCCCCCTCCTTGAATCTCAAAGTTTTCTAAATTTTTATTTTCAAAAAGCAAGTTTAAAAAAGTGGCATCAGCATAGTATAAATATTTTGCTTCCATATCAATTTCAAAGATGGGAGGGATAGTTTAATAGACTAAGAAACAGTGTCAGTTGTTTAAAAGACATTATCAGTGTGGAGGCTTTTAAGGACATTCACTAATAAAAAAGAAAACAATATAAAAAGACTCAATATTTTTCTTTTCAAAAATTATTCTGCTGTCATACTTTACAAACTCTTCTAGATTAATCCACCATACCAAGAGGTTACACAATGAAATCAGAATGCTAGTACCATTTTTAGGAATAAGCAATAGATTTATGGAGTACTTATGTATTGTGATTGTCTATAGCAATAAAAATTCTTACGACTATTACTTTTACTGTCTCTCTTCCTGTCAATCGTATAGCAAGTGACTCAATAGCTAGAGTACTATCAATCACAGAATAATATATGCCATTCCCAAAAATAGAGCCTACTTAAAATATTGTTCATTTTCAGAAATTATTTAGACAAATTCTAGAACATTTTAAAAATTAACTAAAATAATCAAATACACATTGAAATATATTTCACACCACGACTATGTACACCACTGTAAAAATCATTAGCCAAAGCATCTGTTAATCATAGAAAATTAGCACTATTTTCAGGCTAAAGGCAATAAAGCTTGTGAAAAATTTCTTTGGTTACAGCATTTGCAAATTATTTCATCTCTGGCACATTACCCTGTGTTTGAAATTTTAAAAAAAACATTTGTAGATAAGCTTTTAATTGAGTAAAACAATTTTAATAATTTCACACATAGATAAAACTAGGTGGTCCTACTTACATAGTTTTCAAAATAAAAATTTGAAAAGATTGATAATAAGCAACTACAAAAGTAAATGCTTACTCCTTTAATGAATTTTCATGAGGTCTTACATATCAGCTTTTCTTCTTATAAAAACTGTGTTTTTATCAAGTAAGAATATTTTGCCTAGCCTTAGGCTGTGAATATTTTCCTCAGTCTTTTCTAAACATTTTAATCATTTAACATTTTATTTTTAAATCCAGAATCCATTCTAAATTAATTTTTGAACATGAGATTTAAGTGGTTTCATTCCCTCTGCCCCTGGGATATCTAATTGTTCTAGCTTTTGTTCTTCAACAGCTGTCCAATTTCACAATATCTTGTTTACCATAACAATACAGTAAGCCTTAATGTTGGTTACAGCTATTTCCTGAGCTTTAGTCTTCTTTATCAAAATTATTATTAGTTAACCAAGACCTGAAAATTTCATATAAACTTTAAAATATGCTTACCCATATCTACAAAAAAAACTGTGAGGATTTTCATACAAATTGCTTTATACCTCTAAATAAATTTAATGAAAGTAGACCCATTTACTACATTAGGCAGAATTCCAATCTGTGAACAAAGTGTGTCACTTCTCTTAAATTATTGAATTTTTTCAAAATACATAATTTTCTACATAGAGACTCTGTACATGTTTGCTAAATATATGCCTCAATCCAGCTAATAAGAACCCATTCTTAATTACCATATGGAATTTTGTCACATTTAGAACTTTATATAATGACACTACCTCATAATTTGAAAATGTAAAATCACATTAGTTTCTGACATATTCTTTCTTCTTTTTGATGACAAATTAGTTCTGTGATATGTTGTTTTCCAAAGCATGAAATGTGCTAGTAACATCAGTAGGAGATGTTTCCTAACTTCAAGTTTTGATAATATGCATTATATTAGATGAGGTTACCAAGCATGACGTTATTAGCAGGGTATAAAGAATTAGAAGATTACTACAGCTTTAAAAAAATAAGTCCTAGGGCTGGGGATTTAGCTCAGTGGCACAGAGCCTGCCTGGAAAGCATAAGGTTGTTAGTTCAATTGCTGGTACCAGAAAAAAAAACAAGAAAAGAAAAAAAGTCCTACTGGGGATATAGCTCAACAGAACAGTGCCTGCTTGGCAAGCACGAAGTTGTGAGTTTGATTCCCAGTATCAAAAAATAAGGTAAGTCCCAAATTTATAAAAATAATAAAGTATAGAAAGTAATTATAAATTAAAGTCATTTCTTGTAGATATGTTTACTTATTCTAATCAAATAAATCAATAAAGGAATAGTCAAAAATTAATTCTGAACATCACCAATGTCATCTAAAACTTTTCAAACTTATAAATTAATATATACACATCCCAGTGCTTTTACTGGATTTATCAACTCTATTTTTTACTTCCCATTTTTGGCAAATCTCAATAATATGTGAGCTTGACATTCCATACTCTCTAGTTTCTTTTACTAATATCTCCTTGCATTTAGGTTGCATGGTTCTGTCCTAGCCTTTAAGCAAAAAATGTCTGACTTACTGTACATTTATTATGGGCTCTCCCATTCTCCCTAAGTCTGATTACTCCTTATTTATCATGTAATATTCCCAAAGTCATCTTTTTCTCTATGACCAATTGTTCTGAATTTAAATCTTTCCCTTTTATTTATATCAACTATTACTGCTAATTGTTACATTCCTCAAATTTTATCTCACTGTTATATTATCTTTGCATTAAGGAATCCTAATATGAATATAATTTATTCATTGAGGACCTACCATGGGTTCTATAGTTTTCACAAAGAAGTATGTAACCACACCTCTGTCCTTCAGAAACTCATGTTACGATTCACACTATTTGGTGTGCAAAAGTCAAGTGACATTAAAGGGCAAGACGTGGTCAAAACAAAATTTGTGTTGTAAGTTGTGCCTTGTGAAATTATACTAAGTCAAAGAACTGCTAATAGATGCTAAAGTTCTGCTCGTGTTTTACTTGCCAAACCTTTTGCTCTACTTCTATCATCTCAAGTTGGAGACGGTTTTCTAATTCTCACAAAGTTTCTAACAAGTAAATAGTTCCTAATGGTTCCTTTTTATGTGGCACATAAGAAGTGGTGCCAGTCACTAAGTTACTTCCCGTCTCTAAAATTCTTTTTTTTTTTTTAAAGAAAAGAAGAAAAAAAATAGAAATAAAAATAAAACAGTTTCAAATCAGGCTAATGGGAGAGTAACAACAATTAATACTTTGCATATTGTTATCTTCACACTATTTACTCAGAGCACAAGATATAGTCATGATACCTTGTCCAAACAATATTAGCACAAACCTTTCTTTTCAATGGACTAAGAGAAACTAGCTGTATAGCTACCTTACCTATCTTGTGTATATACATATGTATTTTTTCCTTTTCTCTTCCTTCCTCTCCCTTTTCTCCCATCAGTTTATCAGTTCTTTTCTTCTTCAATTCACAATATCTATTGTACATTTTGGATCTCATTTACTTGTTCAACTTTTTACACTCGTGAGACAATATAATATTTACACACATGGGTTTAAAGTTCTGAAGAGGCACACAGCACTTGAGACAACTGTGCTGGAACAAACCTTTAGCTACCAAGTACAATGTGAACTGAGCCTAGAAGAATTGCTAGAATTCACTTCAGACCAAAACCTGTTAGTGAAAGACTGTAAGTGTTCAACAGCTAAGGGTCAGAATGGAAGTAATATATTTAAATAATAGAATTATTCTTTGGGATCTATAAATCCGCATTAACACAGCTATTTTCTCAAAAAATAGTCTCTTAATGGAATGGTATTACATGTGTGGGTCCAGGACATTTTTTAACCTCAAGAAATTGTCATTATATCGAGTGACATCAGAAAGATGACACAACAGGATCTCTTAGGCTTCACTACTCTCTTAAGAAAGTTTTTTTTTTTTTTTTGGTTTTTCTCCGGTACTGGGAACCGAACTCACGACCTTGCGCTTGCCAGGCAGGCGCTTTTGCCGCTGAGCTAAATCCCCAGCCCCAAGAAAGTTCATGTAACAATTACTCAAAATCAAGAAGACTTTGGTGAAAAAGCCCACAATACTAGGAATAAGCCCAAGTCACCTGTGAGGTGCACAGAATAGAATAAAAACCTTGTATTACAGAAGGGGAAAGATAAATGGTTTCACTTTTATGTTCCCTTTCAAAATAGTACAGTGCCACACAGAGGATTCTCCAGGGAACACAAGTACTAGAGAGGGAAAAGAAATCTAGAGGCAGACGTCTAGGTTTGTACTGGCATAAAAATATACCCATCAACCAGTGATACAAAAATACAGAGCCAAAAAATGAATCCATGCCTCTACAGTCAATTGATTTTAACAAATTTGCTAAGAATCCACAGTGGGAAAGAACTGTCTCTTTAACAAATGATGTTGGGAAAATGTAGAAGAATGAAATCAACTGAAGTTGACAGTGGTGGTACACATCTCTAAGCCATTCAGTCTGGGAAGGCTGAGGCACGAGGATAGTAATTTTAAATCTAGCCTGGAAAAATTAGCACCTTAGTGAAACCCTCTCTCAAAAGAGTTGGGGATGTACCTCAATGTGAAGGCCATGAGTTCAATTCCCTGTACAAATATATATATATAGTTTTTTCACCAAAAAATGTATATATTTTTTTTCAATTAAAAATGGGTGAAAAATTTAAACATAGATGTACAATTCTAAATCTACTTCTAGAAAACATAAAGTAGAATCATGTGACATTAGTCTGGACAGCATTTGAGCTTTAAATCCACAAGCACAGGCAACAGAAGTAAAAAATAGACAAATGAGATTGCAGCAAAATGAAAATAAAACTTCTACACAACAGAGAAAACAACAAAATCAAGACATAGCTTGCAAATTGGAGATGATATTTGCAAACCATACATTTGATAAAGGTTAACTACCCAAAATATTTTAGGAATTCTACAGTATAGAAATAAGATAACTAAATAATTCAATTTAAAAATGGGCAAAGGACCTGAAAAAGCATTTCTCAAAAGAAGACATACAAATGGCCAACCGATATATGTAAAATGCACATCGCTAATAATTAGAGAAATGCAAATTAAAAGTGTGATTAAAAAATTAACTCACACGTGGTAGAATGATCGTTACCAGAAAGGCCAATGAGAACAAGTGTTGAGATGATGATAGAATGAATACTTATTCATTATTGATGGGAGTGTAAATTAGTACACCAATTTTGAGAACTGTGTGGAAGTTCCTCAAAAAACTAGAAATAAAATATATGAAACAGCAATTAATTTCTAGGTATCCACCCAAAAGTTTTAAATCTGTATATTGAAGACATATTTACCCTACTGTGTTCTTTGCACCATTATTCACGATATTCCAGTTATGAAATCAACCAATTATCCATCAACAGATGAATGAATAAAAACACGGAGTGATATACAGTGAAATAACATTCAGCCACATAAAAGGAAGTTTTTATTTACAACATGAGTGTAACTGAAAAGACTAAGAGAAAATATCCAGGTATAAAAAGACAAATACTACATCTTCTCACTTGTATGTAAAATACAAAACAAATTCAAAGCAGCAGAGAGTAGGATTGTAGTTACCAGAGTCTAGGGGCATTGGGAAAATAAGGAAATCAGGATCAGAATGTACAAGCACCAAACCTCAATTAGACAGGAGGAAAGAAATCACTTCTCAGCCTTTTGGCTAAGATCAAGTATAGACAGGAGGAAAGTCTGTTTGTTTTTTATTTGTCACTCATTATTATCACACTAAATAATAATGTATTTTACAATTCAAAATCAAATACAGTGGATTTTACATATTCTCACCCCAACAGAATAAGTACTGTATTCAAGCTTATGGTTATGCTAATTAACTGGATTTAATTATTCTATGGACATACACTTGAAAGGAAAAATATGCATAACTTTACCTTTGCATTTGTATGTACATTACAATTTACTGAGAATGCTAATGTCTTCATCATAAAAAAATAAATCAACACTCTGCTCTTTACCTTCTTTGTAAAATGTGTCTGTTCCCATCTAAATCAAGCTGTAAGATAAATGTATCTTTTAGAAGCTGTTACTACAGAAGCAATAGTCAGTATTGGAATCATGGGACTAGAAAGAACATTGGTATTTCACTAACCAAGTCCTCCTAAGTCACGAACTAAGCCTCTCCCTCCTCTCCTCTTTCACTGGATTTGTACCTCTGTTGCTTCTGTTACTGTGGGACATGCTTGTGTCTCCCTTTGGACTGGAGCACTATCAATCCAAAAATATGGTCTTCACCCAAGAACCAAATACTAGCGCTAGAAGTCTCAAAAGAGACTTGTTCAATGAATGTTGACAGAGCGGAAGCCAGTGACAGTAGCTCGTCACACTCAGTGACATGTGGTAGTGACAGAACAGTGATAGACAGCATTTCCTTCCTCACATGTAGGCTAGTTTCAATTCAGTTCTAACTTACTGGGGTTTTTTTCTGTAGTATTTCTTAAATTCTTAATTGCAAAATCATTCGTATTTATTGTGACATTTAAATAAGAAGGTATTATAGAAACAAGAAACTTTATATCCTAAGATATAACTACCCAGACCTTCATTTATTGGTATCTCTTCTCCTTGTCTCACCATTCCCCCTTTTTGGTGTGTATATGCATGTAACTGAGGTGTAGTGCATGAACTTATTTATTTGCTAACTGATATATTGTGAAATAGGGAACAATAGCATGAAGAAAGGACAAGGCGTAAGGGTTAATTAAATGAATTTAACATACGGGTACGGAATTTGAGCTTTCCAAATGACACCTGGGTTGAGGTGTTCAGTAGATGATGTATTTTCTCTTCAGCTGGGAGCAGAAATTGAGAAGTGAAACTAGTTGAGGGACAGTGTTTGGTCAGGCAGGTGGTAGAGACAGGAGGACAGCGAAGCAGTCTGAAGGTCTGTGCACCCGGGGTTACTTTGCTCAAGAACAGAACAGTGAAACCAGGTAAGAGTATAAAGATGAGGGGAGATAAAATGAAAATATAAAAGAAGTATTATAGCAATCTATATGAATTAGACACAGAACAAGTACACATTAGGGAACAACCAGAAGACAAAGGCCAAGAAAAGAGCTGATAATGTTAAGAGGGAAGTTCGGGTTGACAGCTCCATGAAGAAACATTGTGATTTGCCAAAATCCCCAAAGACAAAGTGAGAAGAGAAGAAATACAAAGATGCAGGAAGCAAACCTCTTGCTCCCAACAAACCCACAATCCAGCAAAAGCAAAGCTATCAGTAACCCAGAGTACTGAGCTACAAATCTAATAGCCAGAGTCTTGATTGATTAAGGCACACAATTATCAGAGCCTTGAGCTACTGTGGGCACAAAGGGAGACACCAGAACCTGTTGGGAAATCAGAACACATTTCACAGAGGAAAGGTGAAATAAGCTTTTAATGATAAATTGAAGTTGTATATGTGTAGAGTAAGGGATAGAGAAGTAAACAGGGAAGCTTTAGAAATGACAGAGGATAAAGAAGCTGCAGTGCCTCCAGAGGGCAATAAGCAAAGGGATAAAAAGTAAAAACGAGCAGACTAATACAATAAAAACCAATGGAAATTTTGAATCAAAATGTTGATCATGTTGAGTTTTAAATATTGAATGAATATTGAGGATAATCCGTTTAATTCTTTCCCTTGTGTAGAAAAATCAGAGGGAGGAAGGGAGGAGGGAGGGAGAGGAGAGAGAGAGACAAAAGGCAGAGAAGGAGGGGAGCTCTTCCTATCTGCTAAGCCATGGTGAGTGCTGAAATAATTGCTACTCATTTGGCATTTTCTGCTGAAGCATAGCTGATAACTTACCAAAAAATTTATGAGCATGTTGCCTACTGTGTTTGGCAACAAACCCCAGTACTAATGCCATTTTACGCTTCAAAGTTTTTCAAATATAAATACATATTTCAAGGTAGGAACAGTTTAAGAAACCACAGTGTTCCTGAGCTCATCCATGGAAATGGTAATTAGCACATCAGTAAATTACCTGTAGAATTTTATTTCCATGAACTAGAAAATAATGTTATCTCAGTCAGTGCAGCAGGCGGATGTGAATTACGACTTTCAGGAAAATAAATGCTGAGGATAGGCTCACCAGAGGTGCAAATTCACAGCGACGACCTTGCTATTCCAGCAACATATTGTACTTAATTAATGCTCGCAGGACATTGTAGACAAATTCCTAGAAGAGCCTGAGAATAGATGTATATCCTGCCCAATTTCCTTACCTACATAAAAGCGGTGTATTGAACCATTCTTTGGAGATGAGGGCGCTTGAGATTGAATCTCACACACTCAGTGCACTTACCACGGAGCTACAACCCCAGCCCCCTGCATTTTCCCTTTCCATTGTCTTTAAATACTGCAAGAAAGCCTATTTAAATATATCTATAGCAAATTGCTATCATAACATAAATTAGCTTGGCTAATTAAACTATCAGGCAGAAAGCTGGTTAAAAGAGTGATAAAATGATCTGAGGCATCAAGTATAACTGGAATCTGCATAGCATTTATATGTGACTTTAAATGTCAAAGTAGCGTTTGCATTTGTGAAAACTATGCATTATCTGCCTATTAGCACGATTAGTTTTTAATTATTAAACAGTTTACATAAAAATATGTGTGCTTTTTGGGTTTTCTGCTGAAAATTGCTATAGAGAAATATATGTCTTATTAGACTACTTTGAATCGCTCATTTAGGATTCTAGCAATCCCTTGTGACCAGTTCCTTTGCAGAAAAATAAATCAGGAATTAATAGAATTAAAGTGCTGAGGCGGCTCCTTATAATAATCTAAGATAACAATGTGTAAATCCAGTCTACAAAGATCCCAGGAAGTTCTCTACCCTCTGCCTCAATAACGTTATTCATAGAGAACTTCTGCCCCTTAACTCACTCTGTGGTTACTCACTAGCGCTAGTTATTCTTCAGATTCCCGCAGGTCTTCCCTATTGATCCGAACTACAACTGTGCAAATTAAAATATGCTTGTACCTTGTATCGCTTTATCTGTTCTCAGTTAAAAAGAGAAAGAGAATCCATTTATCTGAACCCTTCTTAGAAACCAAGTAAAAGAAACATTTAAATAGTCAAATCATGTTTTAAAACAACACTTTTTTATTTTAAAAATTAAAAAACTGACAAACTAACAATGAAGACAAAATCAAAACACCACAAAAACAATAAAAATGGTCCAGGACCGCAGAACAAAATGATAGGAATTTACAATGTTTGCTACATTACATACTGTTATCTTCAGCAAAGTTGCTCAGTCCACTGGACAGAAAAATGTAAGACTGATCAAACAATCAAAGATAGTAACAAGAAAAAATAAAAAAATAAAGATCACA
>NW_004955436.1:18131455-18177665 GCF_000276665.1 Chinchilla lanigera | reverse complement strand
CCATTCTTTCTGGGGTGAGATGGAATGTTTTAATTTGTATTTCTTGAATGACTAATGATGTTGAACATTTTTTCATGTATTTATTTGCCACTTGTATTTCTTCACGTGAGAAGTGTGTATTCATTTCAGTTGCCCATTTCTGGGTTGGGTCTTTGAATTTTGGGGGCCTAATTTTTTTTTAATTCTTTATACATTCTAGACAGGAGTCCTTTGTCTGAGGGACAGAACAACCCCATTTTTAACAAAACTAAGAAGTAGCTACCACTTCGTATCACAAACTATACTGATGTACATGAGAGGGTAGAAAAGTGACCATAGATTTCAGACAACAGGCTGAATTCTTCAAAACTGCCGAAATTTTAAAGAACCCAATTGAAATCTATATAAACAAGCAGAGTCTATTGGAGGCTGGGGTCATGCTATCACCTTGTGCCTGTGTCATATTAAGAGGGATAGTAAAAGATTAGGCTGGGGAAATCACCAAAAGGTGCCATGGTCAAAATGAAAAACACAAACTATGTAATAAAGCCTTTCCCTAAATCTAAGAAACTACTGAATGTCAAACTTTCTTCAACAAGTGTCTGGGGACGAAGTGTATATTTGCTGAAGAAAGTGATTCTGCACAATATTTTCAGTACTAGCTTCTTATATAAATACCAAGTGTCATTGAAAACTTAGATGATTAGCAACCTTTCTGGCTGGTCACAGTTTAAAGTATTACTGTTTTAAATCTAGCTGGTTTCTGAATAAGCTGTATTAACCAAAGGGAAAAAAAAAGTGACAAAACTTCCGCTTATGAATTAATGAATGAGTAGAAAGAAATAATTAAAACAAATGTAATAATATATTTGGTTATAGAATGTCTTTAAAGATAAATTTCTGTAAGAATTTAATAAAGCCTTTACATTTTTATTTTCAAAATACAAAAGTAAACGCAAGACTTTTCCTCTTCTTCTCAAGAAATCACCATGACTTTGCCGTTTGTATTTTTCATCTGAGAAGTGTGTATTCATCTCCGATGTCCATTTTTGGATTGGGTCTTTGAAATTTGGGGGTCTGATTTTTTTTAATTCTTTATATGTTCTAGATAGAAGTCCTTTGTCTGAGGGACAGTAGGCTAAAAATTTTTCCCAATTTGTGGGTTTTATTTTCACCTTGGTGATTTCTTTTGATGTGCAAAAACTTTTTAATAAGATGAGATCCCAGTTGTTGATTCTTTGAAATATTTTCCATGAAATTTGGTTTTTGTTCGTGAACTCTGTGTACCCCTATGACTTTAAGATTTTTACCTACTTTCTCTTCCAGTAGATTTAGTGTTTCTGTTTTAACATTTAGGTCTTGAATTCATGGCAAATAAATATACAAAAAATGTTTAACATCACTGGTCATCCGAGAAATGCAAATTAAAACAACACTGAGATTCCATCTCACCCCAGAAACAATGACTACAATCAAGAAATCAACCAATAACAAATGCTGGTGGGGCCATGGGAAAAAAGGAACACTTTTCCATTGTTAGTATAGTGTAGACTGGCACAACCACTGTGGAAATCAGTGTGGAGATTCCTCAAAAAAACTAACATTACAGGCAGATTTGACCTAGCTATTCCCCTTCTGGGTATTTTCCTAAAAGAAATGAAAACATCATACCACAGCGATATATGTACACCCATGTTTATAGCAACAAAATTTGTAATAGCTAAATCTTGGAAACAGCCCAAATGTCCATCAACCAAGGAATGGATAAAAAAGATGTGATATTTTTATACAGTGGCATACTACTCAGCTATAAAGAAAGATAAACTTGAGGCCTTTATAAATAAATGGATGGAACAAGATACCATACTCATAAGTGAAATAAATGAGACTCGCTTGTATAAACATTGCATTTTCTCCCTAGTGTAACAAAATCAAAATGTAAATTTGATCAAAATGCACAATAGATATAGTGAAGAAGAAAGAAATTGCTCAAAAGGAAAGACCTGGGATGGGGGCAAAGAGAAAAGAAGGAAGGGAAAAAGATATAGATATAAATATAGATAGATATAGATATAGATATATATACACACACACACACAAGACAGCTAAGATACTTGTACTACTAATTTCTATTAGCTCATTTAAAGGAACAGTTAGTGCTTATATTGTTCGATCAATTTTGCATGCCTGTATCCGGTAATCTGAGCAACTACCTTGAAAATAATAACATGCAATATAATAACCATTGTTAATTTCCTATCATCTTGTTTTAAAATTCTGTATCATTTTTATTGTTTTTTTCTCTCTCTAAAATTAAAATAAATCACCATTACATGGCAAGAGCAAGAGTCCAGCAGTTACACAAAAAGGAATAAACACAAGGAATAAATTCTTTTAACAAATATTTATCATAATCCCAGCTTGTTTCTGATATTGCACCAAGTATCCTGAGTACAAAGACAAGTGAAGAAAAAGTGAATTTTGTCCATAGAAAGTTTTTCCACTGATAGATTGAAATCTATCTTGCACAGGCTGGAGATGTGGCTGAGTGGTGGGGCACTTACTTAGCATACAAGTGGTTGTATTTGATTCCCCCCAAAAAATGCATAAAAGTCAAACAACAAAAAAACTTACCAATATATTTAATACCATAATCTGATAAGAAAACTATTTCGTATTCTGTAAAATTATACAATTAAGAGAAAAAAACATAATTATAATGTTCAGCAAAAATTATGTAACTTTATAATTATAAAGTTACATAATTATTTAATGTAACTTTTATCTTGCCTATGATATTTTTGTTGTTGTTGTTGTTTTTGTTTTTCTCCGGTGCTGGGAACCGAACTCACGACCTTGCGCTTGCCAGGCAGGCGCTTTGCTGCTGAGCTAAATCCCCAGCCCCTTGCCTATGATAAAACACTTCAAAATAAGCATGACAATGATGATTTGGAAACGATAACATTATAGAAACCATTTCTGTCCAACTATTATCATTTTTTTAATCTGGAAATAATAATTTGGAAGTTTTAATTCAGAAAATATGTGTAGTGCCATGTTTAAATCTAAAACAATTTTGTTATAATGCCAATACCTTTCAGTAATAAATATTTGGCACTCATAAATATCACAGAGTTCCATGTTGTCTAAAAATTAAAATGGAAAATCTACAGGATGCAGTATTATTTTATTCTCAGCTCACTAGTCAGGCAAAATGTACTCATCACTTAAAATTCATCACTTAGAGAAATATATTCATCATCAAAAATAATTATGATGGTCATAATACACATAGTGTTTCAGTATATGACTACACATTTTCAGTTCAAGGTTTTGGCTTCTAAAGAATCTATCAGTGAGCTGAGCATGTAGCCCAGTGGTCTTAGCTCATGTGCATGTGGCCCTGGGTTTGAGCTCTAACTTTGAAACAAACAAATTTTAGCAATTAAAAGAGAAAAAGCAAATTCAGATTCTACTAGCTACTAAAAGAATAATAGTAGAAATGTTTACTTATGAGGATAAAATAATGATAAATGTCTTGAAAATTAAATGAAATGCTGTATATATTCAAATAATAAAATTAAATGTATAATTTTAAAAAATGAAATTGTGAACAGATGTTCTCCTTATCCTCTCATAAAAAACAGATTTAAGTAGGCAATACTACCATATTGATGAGGAAAGCATATCACGATGTCCTGCTCTGTTGGTGAGGCTGAAAAAGGAAAAGCCACATCAAAATAACATTTTGTCCACAGAATTAACACTCCTGTTATTCTAGTTAACCTACCTTGTACCTCTGACCTCATTCTACCCCATAAATCATTTAAAGGCTACTCATCTTACCCTAAGGAAATAAAATATTTCAAATAACCAATCTATAATACCTACATAGATATTTAAAACAAATTGTTGAACACCACAAATACAAAAAAACAAATAGCAGATTATATACTCACTAGAAAAATATTACAACAAAAATAGATTTAAAATATTGAGGAAATGTATTGTTAGTAATTAATAGTATTTAAGGAAGAAATCATCTATATAAATCAAGAGCACAAAGTATAAATGTAAGAGTTTAGAAACATGAAGACCTAAGTCATGTTCAGGCTTTTTTGTTTTTGTTTTGTTTTCATTATGATTTTAACTATTCTATCTTGTTTGAGAAGAAATCACATGTTTATAATGGGTTGTAAATTTTAGAAATGTCAGTAGGGTCTACCACATGGGTTATATTATGTGTATCTTCTAGCTTTTTACTAATGTTTACCTACTTGATTTGGACTGAGTGATATATTTAAATATCTTAACATTAGAATGTCTCTGAACATTTTGTTGAAAATCTCATGTTCTTTATGATGAATGATAGTTGTAATTTTGGTATTACTGGTATTCTATTTTTATAGTTATATTTTTCCATTTTGGTACCCCCTTTACCTTATGTGTCTGCCACACCAAGTATCTTGCAATTTCAGTACAGAATCATACTTTGCATTTCCTTTTGTCTTTGTGGAATACTCTACCCCTTTGTTCATGTGACACTTCAATCTGTTCATCAAGACTCCTCAGGACCACTCCCTTCCTTTTTCTCTCCTTTCACCATATAACATCTCTGCTTTACCATTTCATCCTGTATTAGTCCATTTCCTGTTGCTATAATGAAATACAAGATCTGGATAATTTATGAAAAAAGCAGGGTTATTTAGCTTACAGTTCTGGAGATTCAAAAACATTGTGCTGGTTAATCTCTGGTGAGGACTCATGGCAGGTGTCATCACGACAAGAACCCATGCCGGAGGGAAGATCACACAGCAAAACAAGACATCAGAGAGTATGGACAACTCACTCTTATGAAAGTAACAGTGTCCTACAAGAATTACATAGTTCCTTCAATGGACAGCCCCTCTAATGACACTATTACTTCCCACAAGCCCACAAGGCTCCACCTATTAAAGGTTTCACACAACTTTCCATTTTCAGAACTGCAGCATTAAAGACCAGGTTTGCAACATGGAACTCTTGAAGAACACACTAAAACTGTACCTGAAACAAAGCAGTCCTCTTCTAGTGATAGTGATGTTATATATTATTTTTATGTATCCAAAGTCTGCAATGTAGCAAAGACTCAAAAGATGTTTGTGATTATATGTGTGGTGTGATGAAGCTAAAGTTAAATTCCAGGCAATAGTGAAAGGTATAAGAAAAAAGTTTTAGTTACCATGAACTGTAGGGTTTCAAGCAAAGATCTAGGATAAAAGTCAGACATAGCAAATAGTCTTGAATTAAGGACAGAAAATTAAAATGTTACCTGGCATAATGAATAGAGTTCAAAGTAAAAGTGGCTCCCCTGGGTGGAGTCTATAGATCCACAGAAATCCACCTCAGATTCTTGACTCTAGACAAGTATATTGAACAGAATTCTAAGAAGATTCCAAATCCCTTTTTCTATACCTCATATGCTTTTTCAATTAAACAATGATTTGAGTGTTTCTGGGAAGGGATTTTGTAAATGTAATTAGATCCTACATCCTTTGACTAAGGAAATGGACTTAATGAGCCTGACTTTGTGAGCCTCTAAAGGGGACTAGGCGCCTCCTCATAGAAGAGATTTAAAATGTGAAATGTGTCCAACATTAAAGACACTTTCCATTTCTAGCTTTGAAGATGGAGTACAGGAGACTGACTGCGGCCTCTTTCAACTGAAATAAACTTTGGCCAATAACCATCAAGGTGAATTGTTTTAGTCCTACAACCTGAAGGAAATGAATTCTTCATCATTTGGATTAGTTTGGAATAGAAGCATGACCTCCGGATATAAATGTGTCCTGCAGAATACTTGGTCTCAGCCTGGCAGTATCAAAAGAAGAGAGTGTATTTATGCCATAGCCATACTTTTAGTGACAAAACTATGAGCTAGTTAGTGGTTTTCTAAAACAGGATTGTTAAACTTAAGGTACATTAAGATCAAGGTATTGTGTAAGTTTGTGGTAATTCAGTGTACTGTGATGGAAAATTAATACAACAGGCAATTAGTTTTATACCTCAATGCCTTCCGAAGGTATTTTATCTGGTATTGTTTCAAGAACCATCTGTTTTACAGTGTAGGAGAAAAGAAGTCATTTACATCTGCATCACCTGCAGGAGAAAAAGTACTATGGTAGCAAATATTCCAGAGACAGATTCCTTCCTCTGACACCCAGTTCCTATTACCGGAATCTAACATCCTACTGTGGGAGCTGCCTGCTACCTTCTCTTCTGCCACTAGGTCTTCTCCTATTAAGCTTTAAAGCTATTCAAATTGCTTTTAAATCTCTCTCCGTTTCAATTGCTGAGTGACCTTGAACCAGATGGTTAACCTAACTACACCTCTATTTCCTCTTCTTTAGAATGGGGATTGGAGCAACTGTTTCCTAAAGTTGTTATGCAGACTAAAGGAGATAATCCCTTTAAGGGTTAGTGAATCTTTTAGAATAAGATAAACACACATGAGTATTAGCTAGTATTTATCCACTGCCCCAGAGAAATTTCTTTATTTCCCCAGTGTTCTTTCCTAGCTTAAAGAAGCACAAATATTCATAAAATGACCAAGAATAAATACCCATGTGTTCAGGATATAATACACAAAGTTTTACAGATAATTTTGTTTTGAATGTTAGATATAAATGCAAACAAAGACTTATCTGGATTCAGCAGCTGGTGGATTTTCATGAGCAGAACACAATTAAATAAGGGGGATGGTGCCCATTCTACCAATACATTTTGTAACATGCTGTCTATATTTTAATTGAAACACCTGTTCCTTATTTCTGAAAGAAAAGTTTTTATTTACTTATGCCTCTATTAAGGTAAATAAATATTGTTAAGTGTGTGTGCCCATTATATTCCACAGCTATTTAGTATTTCTAGAAAACATTTTTAAGTCCAATAGTAAAAAATCAAAAAATTCTAACATCCTACTAGATTTTTGATTAGTTAATCATATGAGGAAGTTCAAATAAGTAATTGCCCTGCCCTGAAATTCAGGAGATATTACGATAAGAAAGACTAATTATAAAGCTATTATAATAAATACTAAAAGGAATAAGAAAGTGAACTAAAGAGGCATGAATGGAAAAGAGGGATAGATGCTGATCTGCACATCAAGGCTATTGAAAACTGAGCGGGTGTGAAAAATGAGGAAGAGGGGATTGTAACGCCTCTGTTCTGTGCCTCAGTCCCTGACCTGTGAGTTAGCGAGCCCATTATTTATCTCCACAACACTGAAATCAGGAGTAAAAGAAAAAGAGGACATACAATCCCTTTAACCTAGACAAACCTTTGAGTCATTTCTACATTTTATGATCAGTGTGATGGTGAACAGCTCTTTAGTTTCCTTGAGAGTTTATTTTGTTGGTGGGAAAATAGTGATAATTGTGTTTATCCCCATCAGTCAGTTCATTTGAAGCACAAATAAGAGCACACAAAAAATCTCATATTTTTTTTAAGATGATGATGTCATGGGCTGCAGTGGTTATCAGATGTGGAGAAGCAAGTGTCTGTCAAGCTTTGAGAAAGGTGGAGAATTGGAACCAGTGTGTTTTAGATATAACAGAACAATATGGATATGCAGATGTAAGTGTCCAAAAAATTAAAAACAGTTAGGAAATAACCCTGTAACTCAGGAACCCAGTGATGGCTAAATAGAGAAATAAAACTACAAAACAAAGACTTCTCAAATCATCTATGTAGCATTCACAGTTGAAAGTGTGGGAATATATCAAATGGTCAAAGATGGTTAAAGGTTTTGTTTGCCATAGATTGAAAAAAAAAAAAATAAGGATGTATCTTGACTTCTTTTCTCATTACCTCTTTCATTCATTATCCTCTTTAAAAAAAAAAAAAGCTGAACACATTATCTGTCAAAGATAGACGTAGGCCCTGCCTACATAGTGATGAGTAGGGTACATCCTTTATCTTGAACAGGCTTATATTTTAAAGGCAGAATCACCCTTGAAAACAAATAATTTTATTCAATAATGGCTTAGTTTCTACTCCTGCAATTTCCTAAGGGCAAGAGAATTATCAGGGAAGTTTCACACATTAAGTTGATGCTTGGAAAATTGCAAAAGCATTCAGTAGGTAAAGGAATTAAGAACATTCATGAAATATGGACTGGTTCCTACACACACACACACACATACACACACACACGCACAATCACACAGAAACATAAAAATTGATGAAATGGTCATGAAACAGCAAATTGTGTGACATGAGTGGTGAGATGGTAAGGAAGGAAGAGAGAGGTCAAGAAGGGGAAATGACAGGGTCTTAAGGAATTCAATTTTATTTTTTCCATGGGTGATGAGCTTCTGTTGAAAAATAGAGAAAAGAAAGAGGAATACTGTGCAAACAAATTTTACACTTTAATCAGAATTTACCATGAATATTCCACATCATTAAAAACAGAAAAAAGATGACTAAAATAATTTTGATAGTTTGAAAACTAACATAATATTTTATGGAGAAAATACCCTACAAGTCTGTGCAAATTGCAAAATGGGTAACGTAATGACTCCCATGAAAAAGTGAACTCTCCGCAACACTCAAGAAGCTAAGACAAGAGGGTGGAGATTTGAGACCCGCTTGTGCTACTTGGTGAGGTCAAGGCCAGCCTAGACTATGTAGAGACTCTGTCTCAAAAAAAAAAAAAAAAAACCAATTGTATTTGTTATAATCTCGTGTTCTAGAACCACTTTATCACTATTACGTCAGCCAAGGTAAGCCTAAGGTTAGAATTGCGTGAGAATGCAAGCCTGGCATTCAAGTTTCCCTGCACACTTCCATTCTCTTGGAATACAGCCATCACTCTGTGAGCAAGTCAAAGCTGATCTGCTGGTGGACAAGAGACAGATGTGACAGACATGAGCTGGAGTCATTTTAGACCAACTAATGTCCACCTGACCTGGCAGGTGACCACAGCTATATAAATGAGCCCAACCAAAGCCAGACTGCCATACTGCAGCCGGGCCAATTTGCTGGTCTACTGAAACATGAGCAAAATAAATGTTGTTTAAGCCACTAAATTCTAGACTATTTCATTATGCAGCACTGTGGTGTGGATATGGTTGGAATGTGTCTCCAAAACAAGCATGTATTAAAAGCTTGTTTGGTAAAGTAATAATATTGGAAGATTTTGGAACCTTTAAGATATAGGACCTCACTGGAAGTGGTGGATTCCTGACTGCCCTTGGTGAAGGGTCGAATGCTGATCTCCTGAGTGGTCAGTTCTCACAAAAATGAATTAGCTCCTAGGAAAGCCAGTTATAATAAGAGAAAGAGCACAGCCACTTCCCAATCTATTGCTTTCTGCCCTGCCACGTGGTGATTTTTGACCTGTGCTCCCGCTGTGTCACTGCCACCCCTGCCTGTTGTGATCCAGCCTTGGGGACCCTCAGCAGATGAACGAATGCAGCCTTCCAAGGTTGGACTTCTAGTTTTCAAAACTATGAGCTAAATAAACTTCTTTATAAAATACCCAGCCTCGTGTGTTTTTATACCAATAGAAAATGAGCTAAGACACAGCAAGGATGACTGAGACAGAGTCTATTACTTACAGGTCAGGGAATGCTACATTTTTCTAAACAAAATTCCTCATAGATTAGTCTTTCTATGACAAACCTGAACCTGTGATCGATTATCCATGCTCTAGTGGTTATCTATATACGCAGCGTGGTAAAATTATTGCTAGATTCTAGTCACTTGTAGCATCACACAGACATTTTAACATAGTTACTTAAGTATTCTCAAGTTCTTAGAGCTTTCATTATATGCAGATGTGGTGGATTGACAACTGGTGGGCACTTGCACGGCCCAGCTGAACTGAATCAGTGTTGTGTGGGATGCAGAGGGCTCACCTGAGGATTGTTGCCCACAGCATAAAAAGGAGACCTAGAGAAGAAGAAGAGGTATTGTTAGGGGGCTGTTGATTCTCCTAGAGGAGCTTGTCATGCAGGCTTTCCTGATAGGACCTTGCTGTTCTCATTGTTGGAGGTGATCAGGACCTTGTTGTCACTGAGAATGTCTGCAATTCACTTTGGGGGAGCTCTGGTCCTTGCTTTGAGTGTAGCTTCCTGGCTCCAGTGCAGATCCTCAGCCTGCTGGCACAGATCCTTCGTCCTACTGGCACAGACTTTCTAGCCTCCACCAATGACTTTGGGCCCTTCTCAGCACAGATTCTTGAAGCAGGCTTGCATGAGACATTGTCGTGGGCTCTTGGCCTCCAGTTGGACTCATGGGGGACACTGTCATGGGCTCTAGGTATTTACTCATACAGGATATTGCCGTGGTATCTAGGCCCTCAGATTCTTTGGGTCTTTAGTGTGTGAACAGATTTCCTGCACCCTTTTGTACTAGATTCTTTGGGTAACTACTATAAAATAATCCTATAAATTATGTGTCCTGTATTAAATTATTTCCCTTTTAAACCCTGGCTGCAACAGCAGATAACAAAAAAACTAATGGTATAAATCAAGTCATTCTTATCTTCACACCAGTTCACTAGTTTAGAATGTTACCATTTGTATAGTTAAGCCATGGAACTGCAGTTGAAGATGAGTATGTTTCATACTTTTTTGATTGAATGGATTTCCTTTTATTTGGTATTAATATAGTGCAATATTTTGATATTTGCCAATCAAGAGATCTCCCATTGACAGAGAGCCATATACATGACAGTCGCTTTGTATTTAAAACTTTTAAAATCAGGTTCTTGACTTATGTCTACATTTTTTAGATAGTAATTGTCTCCTAACTTGAAGAGACAATTGTGATTTGAGCTTGCCACTCTGTGACTATATTGTTTCATATTAGAAAGCCAAGTATTTTGGTTATAATTACAGACTGTGACATCCATATAAAGAAGAAAATAATTATAGGAAGAAGATTTTTTCATATTTACCCTTCTAATATGGTACTTTATAATAAACTAGAATTGATCCTTCTAAAATAATTTATATTTCGTAGAATACATTCCATCGCAGTGTCTGAGAATTCTGATGTTACCGTACCCTCTACTACACTAAGGATCATCATTGTTAAAGATAATGACAATTTATTAAGTAAAACCTTGTACTACATAATTTCTGTAATTGCATTTATTTTGTTAGTGAGATTGAATGTCTTTTGATATGTTTATTTTAATTTTCTCTTTTGTTGTTTCCTAGTTGTACCTTTTGATGATACTTCAAATAATTAGACATTATTTCATCTCCAGCCTTCTTTTCTTTCATGTGCCTCTCCCACTTCTTCCTTGCATTTCTCCTCTTAATCTTCTGTTACATTTTTCTTTAAACACTGGTTTTGTAGTAACAAGAAGAAGCATATGCACAGACAAATGGTAATGGGGAGGAAACGTCCATCCTAATAGGAACATTTGGTAATAAGCTTCTTTCCCAAGTTCCTCCTTCAGAAGCCACATATAGTTTAGCCACGCCCCAAAAATCCATCACTCACTTGAAGAATGACTTAAGAAATCCTCATTCTAGTAGATCAGAAAACAATGAGTAATGACACAAAACTATAATTCTATTTGTTCATAGGACTCAATCATCTCATTGGAATGCTGGTATTTCCAAAAATCAGACATCCTGGATTCTTCATGTAAGAGCTGAGCAGTTTAGAATTCCAAACTGCAATACATATAACTTTTCCAGGAAGCAAGATTCTAAAGGGCATGGTAGGAAGGAGATGAAAGGGGCGGAAGAAACATTTATTCCATTTCCCTATAAGAATGCACAGGAAGGTCTGGGGATGTAGCTCAGCAACACAGCGCCAGCCCAGCAAGCATGAGGTGGTGAGTTCAATTCCTGGTACCAAAAAAGTAAATAAATAAATTTTTAAAAGTTAAATAATGCACAGGAAGTGGTAAGGTAAAACTCTTACTGTCAAAGTGCAGGTAACTAGACCACCAACAAAGCTAACATAACATAAAATGTTGTTAGAAATACAAATTCTCAGGACTTACTTCAGAACTACAGAATCAGAAGGCCTAAATAAAGATCTGAAATCTGTGTTCCACAGTTCTTGAGAGGATTCTGTGGCATTCTCAAATATAAGGACTTCCTGCGTTATGCTCACCTTCCTGCTACCAACATTTTATTTCTGGGTTACTGCAATTTTGTCTTTGTAACTCTTGGGATGCAGTTATTATGACAGTTAATTCAGAGGTCCCCAAAATGGTAATAAAAAAAGACAGGATATTAAATCGAAAATAATTATATTCTTGCTTAAATGTACAATCAATTTTTAAGTCTCACATTGGCCTTCTTAGGCCTGATCAGATATTGAAACTTTAAATAAAAGGAGGAGGGGATTTTTCTAGATTATTATCCAAAGGCCCTTCCAGAAAGACTCTGAGTGACTATCTATTCAGTGATATGGATACTGATGCCTGGAATTTGTGCCAGGGAATGTGGCTGCCACTGGGTTACAAAAGTTTGCCAAAAGACCTGGACCATGACCTCACAGAAAATAGAGTCTAGAACAATGATTGTCATGAATTATAAAACCATTAAGGTGTTTAATTTTAAATTATGTTAAGGGTCAGGGTGGAGAAGTCTAGGAAACTTCGAAAGAAAAGAGTCATGGTCTAAATTCAGAAAAAGTTTTTCCTAAAGAAGTGATTAAACATAGGAAAAGAATAAGACAATCCCTTGTCCAGGGACCTTGAAGGTAATGAGACAAATACTTAGGAAAATTGAAGTGTAGCATGAAGAAAAATTTATTTCCATCCTCTTCCTTTGGAACAAAATGAATATCCAAAAATAGCCTACCACAGTATTCTTTTTATCCTAATTATTTTTACAGTTACTAATGTTAAAAGGGTGCAGGCCTATCAGATTTGAATGGAATACTGAACATGTATTCTATTGAGGTCCGATTCATCAAGGTGAGAATAATAAACAGATTTTAGCTGGCTGGAAGTGAAGCATCTCTTATCTATAGATTTGGTATTCTACTTGGTTTTGACCAAATAAGAAGTGGGTTTGCCCATTAAACATAAATTCAAATGATTAAACATCCCAGAACCACAGCAATCAAAGAAAAACTTTGTCAGCACAGCCAAAGAAGTGAAGAAGGAAAAGAATTCTAGGTTAAGAATCAGAGACAGTAGGCAGATCACAAAGGCCATTGGCAATAAGCTGATAGATAAGCAATTGATGATGCCCAATAGGCAAGATGAAGGGAAAGTTGCCTGAAGCAATGCATAACAAGTGGAGAGAACAAACCAATTCTTGATACTCAGCTTCTGTAGTTCATTGAAAGAAGGAACAAGTTATGTCCCAAATGGTAAGCAATATCAAAATATTCCCATGGAATGATTAGTGTGAGGAGAAAAATCATGCCCTCTACTGGTGTATAACAGCACCATGGTTTCTAAACAGGAGCATTTTTTTTCTGTGATCAGAGGGCAAACAGTGACCTTGGTCTCCTTGGAAAAATTTAAATGAAAAGTAGAGCTAATCATAGGAGTAGGCAAAATAAATCATAACCCCCATAGTAAGATATAATTTCCTATTCCTAAATAGATACTTATGATTTTATTTCATTTCCATATTGCTTATGACTTCACTTCACTTTATTTTTCTTTTTTTTTTTTTTGGTTTTTTTTTTTTTTTGGTTTTTTTCCGGTACCAGGAATTGAACTCACAACCTCTAGCTTGCCAGGCAGGCACTGTGCTGCTAATCCCCAGCCCCTTCACTTTGTTTTTCAATGCCTAATGAATTTCACATGGCTCTAAAACAACAAGAAAATCTTAAAGCACATAGAGTTAGGAAGGAAGGCTAGGCTCTGAGGCGCAATGGGTAGTACACTGGACTTCTAGACAGGAAGGAAGTCTACCTCCGGTCCTCAGTTGGCCCAGCCCACCACCCACCCGCTCTTTTCCTGGCCAGGTTATCACTATTACTATGTGACTAGACAAGTTTCCAAATCTCTTTAAAGCTTATAAAATTAAAGAGTTTATTTTTCCTATATTCATCTGTCAGTTTTACATCAGGCCAGGGTGTTTCATGCTCTGTTCTATGCCTTGCATTTCTCAGATAAAAAATGTATCTCAGTGAACTTTCCAAAATATGACACATATTGTTCAGTTGTACATTGTTGTAATGCTTTTGGTGTTGCTATAATAAATAACCCATAACTGAGTTCTTTTTTTTTTTTTTTTGTCTTTTCTTCCGGTACCAGGAATCGAACTCACGACCTTGTGCTTGCCAGGTAGGCACTCTGCCGCTGAGCTAAATCCCCAGCCCCCTGAGTTCTTTATAAAAAGGTTTATTTTGGCTCCCAGCTCCAGAGGCAGGAAAGTTCCAGTGCATAGCTGCACATCTGCCCAGCTTCTGGTGAAGAGCTTGTGTGTCGTCACAGCATGGTGCAAAAGTTGAAGAAGTGGGCACACATAGGAGGACAGAGACTCAGGAAAGGCTGGGTTGCTGCATGACAAACCCACTGTCTCAGTCACTAATACAGTCTGACGAGACCTAACTCATTTCCATGAGAACTACTCCAGCCTCAAGAGAATTAATCCAATCTCTGGGAAAATATATTATTAATTTCTATTCACCAAAATGGCTCCCAGAGTAGCTCCCCATGGCTCTATTCTCCAAAATGGCTTCCCATGACCTCTTCACCATTCTTAAAAGTCCCACCAGTCTCAATACCATTATATTAAGAAACAAGCTTCTCACACCTGAACCTTGGTGGGACAAACCCTACCAAAACCATAGCACACATCATCGCATTGCATTGAAGGACTATAATTTATGACTAGTACTCTACTAGTGCTAGAACTAGTACACTATTTAAGTTGTTTCTAATATTTTCCAACCAAAACATTTCTCCAATTAATAGTTTTGTTCATGAATTATGTTTTAAATGTGTATTTCATAGCCCAGAAGCCAAATAAATGAGTCAAATTCCATTTGTCTTTGTAAGTCTGACAAATTTTGGCAAATTGCAGTCCATGGATATTTTTCGAATTTATCCTTCCACTAGAAATGTATGACAAAGCCCAGGAGCCCAAACCTGGTCCAGGAGTATATCAAACTTCAGCTTTTTCTCATTTGATAAATGAAAAATCGATTATGATACAAACATATTATAAATGAGTTTCAGAATCTTCTCATGTTAAACAGCCATTTCTATTGCAGTTTGTGAACTATCTACGTGTATTACTTGTCCTTTTCTCTGTTGAATTATCATAAGGTTTGACCTTGAAAACTTTTCACAATTCGGTACAGTTACCTGCCAGTAACAAAGAATGCCTGCCCAATGAGAATCGATGCCAGAGTGCACACCTGGTAGGCTTATACCATCCTGTTCCAGTGGAAAATTAAGCCTCATTGTTGATCTTTCTCTAGGATATTTTATTATACATGATAAGCTCATTCATTTTTGAAATTTGTCATTTATATTTTGACATGATTTATGTTATTTTGGGAGGATAATTCAAATGTTTTTCATTTTAGATCATTATACCATCAGCATAGCATTTCAATTAGAAAAAGTTTCTCACTTTAAGATATTTTAGCAAATTCTTTTATTTTTGTGCATATGGAATTTTAAATTTTCATGTTTTAACTCTGAATAATTGACATTGCATTTACTCAATATGTATTATGATATAAATATAAACCCATCACTATGTTTTAGACCGTTACTTAATCGTACAACTTATTGATTAGCCATTCCCTCCAATATTTTGAATGTAACCATATCCATACACTAAATTTCCACATGAACAGGTACTTATCTCTGTGGTTTCTAGTCTGTTTCAATGATCTGAACTACACTGATTTAATTAGCGAATTTTTATATTATTCTTTACATATTGAAAGTCTACCCTTATCACTCTCTTTATCAAAGTTGTCCTATTTGTTCCTGTGTATACCCCTACATTAGTTTTAAAGTCCCATTTTCCTTCAAAAAAGATAGTTTTCCTTTTCATATACTATTGGGGGAACAGGACTCTATAGGGAAATTGGTAATATTTAACAAAATTTTATGTACATATTATACCCTTTGAACAAGTAATCCAATAGACTTTTAGCAACAATGTAAAAGAATAGACAAAAAATTTATTGTAGCAATATTAGTATGCCAAAAACTGAGAAAAACCTAAATTATTATCAATAGGGAAATGATTGTATGAAATATATATGCCTACACAGTAGACTAACATATACCACTGTAAATACTTGAGGATATCCTTAAATTCTACTTATGGAGTGAGCTGAATCAAATAGTATCCACTGAGTTTTTAAAATTTCCTTTGTTTCAGCTTTTATACCTCTTAGTTTTTGGAGTATTTTTCCTTCTTTTTCATTAGGTTACATAATGATTTATCTAAATTTATCTTTAAAAAACTAGCTTTAATATTGTAATTATGCAATTTCCTCTCTTCTAATGCATTTTGTAGTTATTTATAATCTCTAGATTCCGCTGTTTAATTATTTATGATCAATTTTCTGTTATGTAAATGTTTAAGCCTCTGAATTTCTTCTAAGCCTGTGAATTATTTCCTTCCGTGAATCTAAGAGTTGCTATATATATTAGTCTCATTAGTACTATTTTCCAGAAATTCTATAATTTGTTTACATTCTACACTGACTTTAGAGATGCTTACAAGCTTCTGCTTTTTCTGTGTCTGTGTATATGTGTGCCTCCACTTGTGTGTGGGTTTTAATATCCAGGTAATAGTCATTGTATAAAATGTATATGCCTACACAATGAATTAATGTATACTGCTAGAAATATTTTATTTCATATTTTTTCATATTTTAAGTTTAATCAGAGAATTTTTCTATACTAATGTTTTGAAATTTATTGAGCTTGCTTTATGAGCTTTTTTCCTCATCAACACTTGGTATGGTTTGTCTTTATTTTTTTATTATTTTTTCTGTGTAGTGCTGTTAATTTTTTATTCTTAGCTATTAGTACAGTGTGTGGCAATAATGTTTGCATCCTTTGTGAGGAGCTGGTGCACACACATCACACATCCCAATTACTTTTCTCCCTCCTTTTCCCTCTCTCCCTTCACATATCCCTCAGTCCTCTTCCTTTTTGTCTTTTTGTACATATCTGCAGTACATAATCTTTCTACTCCCTGTGTGGAGTTGGTACACGTCCATCACACATCCCAATTCCTTTCATTCATTTCTTTTTTTATTTTAAAGAGAATTTAAAAGTAACAAAATAACAACAGCATAAACAGAAAAAACAAAGCAAAAATAATAAAAATGATACAGAGTTTCAAAACAAAATGATAGGCATTAACAGTGCTTATTATATCAGTGTAGTTACCTTCAATGAAGTTGCTCAGATTACCAGATGTAGGAATGCAAGAGTGATCAAACCAATAAAGAGAATAAAGAATAATTTTAGAAAACATTAGAAATGATAAACAAGATGGTAGGAATTCATCAATGGCTATTATATTGCATGTTATTGTATTCAAATTAGTTGTTCAGATTACCAGATATAAGCATGCAAAATTGGTCAAAAAAATTTAAGTATTAACTATTCCTTTCAATAAACTAATAAAAATCATTAGTACAATTATTCCAGTTATCCTTCTATATACATATATATGAATATATATATTTCCTTTCCTTCTTTCTTTTTCTCCTTTCCCTCATTTCAGTTGTTCCTTCTTTTGAGCAATTTCTTTTCCTGTCATAATATCTATTGTACATTTCCAGTTTTATTTATTCTTTCAGGTTCTTACACTAGGGATGCAATATGATGCTTGTACATGTGGGTCTGATTTATTTCACTTATGAGTATGACCTCCGGTTGCATCCATTTACCTATAAAAGTCTTGAGCTTATCCTTTTTTATAGCTGAATAATACTCCATTGTATAAAAATACCACGTTTGATCCATTCCTTGGTTGATGGGTATTTGGGTTATTTCCAAGATTTAGCTATGACAAATTGTGCTGCTATAAACGTGGGTGCACATATATCACTGTTATGATGTTTTTAATTCTTCTGGGAAAATATCCCTTCCCTCCTTCCTCTATCCCTCCATCTCTTGATCCTCTTCCACTGTGAGAATGATCTATTTCCATACTTCTTATTATGTAACTTTTCTTTGTTCTCTTTTTTTACCCTGGGTTTTTCATATAAGAGGAAATCATGTGATATTTAACCATGTGAGTGATTTATTTCACTTAACATTATGGTCTCAAAGTGCAGCTTTATGGGCTTCTCTTAATGGTCAGAGTTCAAGACTACAGAAAGGTCATATAAAAATGACAGTCTTCCTTTCAGGAATCAAAACTTGGGGGAGGAGGAAGGAAAGGAAGGGAAAAGAGAATGAAAAAGAGAATGGAAGGAAAAAAGAGAAACAAAGCTTTTATAAATGGGGAAAGGAAGAGAGTTTGAAGGGAGGAGGTGGAATAGGAAAAAAGATGAATTAAGATATATTACTTACAGGTACAAATTTTCCATGCTGAATGTGATCTTTATGTTTGGCAAACATGTCCTAATGAAAAATTTAAAAGACATGGAAAAACTTGACATATATTCTAATTAGAGACACTTTTAAAATATGTAATTTAGATCATTGTACTTTTACATTTTCTCCAGTTTTTTGTGTGGTACACTGAGAGAAACAAATTTATGTACTTCTAATAAAAGGATATCTTTTTCTTTTATTCCCCATAATTTTAGCTTTTAAAGTTATGGTTATTTGAGGTATAGCTATCTGTAATGTTTATCTTCATTGTAAATTCCTCATGTTATCATTAGAAAAGGGCTTTCTTTCCTATTTGAATAATTGTTATGGTTTGTGTCTAGATGTCCCCACAAAGCCTCATGCAGTAATAGAACAGGTTTCTAGAGTTTATGATTGATCTATGGTCCTATGCTGGGATTATGGGTGTGAGTGGTACACCCACCCTGTGGCAGATAGTTTGCATACAGTGTAAGGGAGGGAAAGAGGCTGCCTGCCACCCCTCCTCCCTTTGCTCTTGTTGATTTTGCTATCTTCTGCTGCCATGAACTGTTGCCCTCTGCCCTGTGGCACTCTGCCTTGGAACCAGCTGATTATGGACAGAAACCTCCACAAGCTGTGAGCTAAATAAACCTTTCCTTCTTTAATTCTGGGTGTCAGGTATTTTCTCTCAGCAACGAGAGAAAAGTAACTAAGACAATAATTATTAGTCTAACTCACAGTTTGTTTAATCTTTTAAAAACACGATCTCTACATTATGTTTGTCTGCAATGTTTGTTGCCTGCAGATACATTTATTTACTCATTTTTTTCCCAAAATTTTCTGGATTATTTTATTCACTGAAATTTTCGTAGTCTAAAAGTTAGGTATTTTATAATTCATTTCTTTTAATGGATGTGTTAAATCAACTATTTGTTGACTTTCAGATACCAATGAACATTACCTTGCCAGAAACACTTGTCTGTTGCCCCACTCTTTCTGTGGGATGTGTTCTCAGAGAATATTCCTCTTAAGTTTAAAATATGACCTCTTCACCATCTTTTCTCAGACCTCTGCTGCACTCTCTCCGTAGTTCTCCCTCAGAGAATATATCTGTATTTCAGCAATCATCACCATATGCATAATTTTTAAATGTGTCTGAGCCTCATTGACCAGGTAATGAAATGGATTTTTGTGTGATTTATGAAGTCATGCTCAACACTACATAAGTCCTTTCCTTCTGGCCTCCAAGGATTAAAGAAGGAGTCAGCTGTAGATTTCTACTTTTCTTGGAGATATATTGAATAATCTGTCTTCAAATATAGACAGCTTTTTCCAAAAAGTCTTTATCAAATTATTGTTCTTACACAGGACCTCTACATTCCTCTAAAATAAAACTATCCAGCTTATTGACAGATTGCTGTGCATTTCTCATTTTGTTCTCCTTGTTTAAAGTGCTATCATCATGTGTGAAGAGCTCACTTATCCTTTAACATCCACTCTCAGCTTGAAACTTATTCTTGCCCCCCTCATATATTCTTATCATCTCCAGAATGAAAATCATCTACAATATACCACTAATTTTTGCATTTATAAAATTTCTTCCAGTATTGTGAATTGCTTCCATATGTGAACAGATTTTTTTCTACAATTAAACTGAAATTATCTCAAGAAAATGCAGGGTTTTCATGAATAATTTTACAAGCACATAGCTGTCAGCAATATTCAGCTGCAGAAGGCAGAACTCATTAACAGTTTGTTTATATTTATTAGTACCTTAGTGTAAATTGCCTATTCAGTTTACTGGTTTTAAAGAAATAAGAACATTAAAAACTGTGTAGAAAGAAGATTAATTTTGAAAGAAACCTTAATGGAAAGGTTTCCTAGAGATAAGCAGACAGCTCATATGCACCTGGAAGCAAAGAGAAAGTAGAAGGAAGAGAGAGAAGCAAGAAGAATAAATTTTAAAAGATCCACATTTCCTCACTTTAATTGGGAAGTTCTCCTTTTCCAAGATCAAAACTGTAAGGTACAGATACTTGATGAATTGCTGCAATTTTGGATTTTTTCACATCTTATAAAACAATTTTATATGGAACAAAACTAAAAGAATTTTAAATAAACACCAATATATTCACTTCCTCAGTTCCACTATTAAAATTGTACTTATTTCTACCCACATACTTACTCATCCACCCATTCATCAATCTCTCCAAATTGTTGTGCATTTTAAATAACAAAATCTTTACACTTCTGCTTAAATACTTCAGAGTGCATGATTATGAACTAAGTTCAATTTTTTTGACAGTTCCTTTTCTTTTGCTGTAAAATGTACTGTGTAAGATACAATTGTCTCACAGCTACACTGAGAAAACTGTGCTTATCTGTGGGCAAGCCTGGTAGCATAGAAAAACAAGTCAGCTAAGTAACAATAACAGGCTCTTCAAATTTCAGATTTTCAAATTTAGTTGTTTATTGATCACTTATACCTGATGTAATTGGTTCGATGCTATGACATGGTAATGTAACAAGTAGGCTGTAAAGAACTCCACTGAAAATTTTTCTCATGGTCTCCTGAAAATAAGACTCTTCATTCACACATAGGCTCATAGTCCACAGATCAAGTCATTGTATGCGACAGGCAGGTCCTAGAGAGTTTTGATGGGAGTCTCCCTGGCCCACAGGCTTGCCAACACTTTCTCTGGCTTTGCACTCTCTTTGCATTGATTAAAGCTTTACATGAGAATGTTTTATGAAGTATTGAGTCTTTTCCATTGTATAATCCTGTGAAATTCTTGCATTTATAGCATACCTGATGGAATACAGTTAAAAAGTATTTATTAAACATTGACAAATGTATAAACCTGTATAACTCAAATTCCAGTGAAGTCACAAAATATCATCCTGCCTCCAGGATGCCCCCTGTATTATACCCATTGCCAGTGAGTCATAGAGCACACCCCAAAACAACTATTACTCTTCCTCTTTGGTTTTTCTCACCATGCAGTAATCAACGCAAGCTACAATCCATGACCTCTAGACCTCTAGGAGATGCCTAAAACCACAGATAATATCAAACCCTACATATACTATATTTTCCATATATATGTACTTCTGAAAATGTTTAAATTATTAACTTCAAACAGTAAGAGACTAACGACCAATAATAAAATAGAACAATTATAACAATACACAGTAATAAAAGTTATATGAATAGTTTTCTTAACTTCTCTATCAATCCTCAGAAGTATTTAAAATTACTTATGACTTCATAAATTCTTCCAACAGACATTTACAGTTTCTCATTTTAATTCATGCATTGTACCTTTTATGAATTTTTTATCAACATTAGTTCATGATTTCCAGGAATGTATTATATTTAGATTAGGATCAACATCAATTGATATCAAATTTAATCAAGTATTAAGCAAGTGTCTACGGCCTTGGCAATGAAATGATGCCCTAGTCAGGGAGTGAAGAAATGAGGTTGTGTAAGGATTATGCTGCCGGATTATAAGGAGGTCATTTTTGCTATTACTTTTGAGAGCACATGGGTTCATTCTCTTTACACTATGCATGGCTTTATCATGTGCCCTGTACATTGCCACATAGTACCTAGATTAATCTGTGCTGTGTTATATGCGGCCGTGTTGCCTTTGCACTTTTATGAACATAGGTTCTGTTGGGTATTTTCTTTTAGCAGAGTCCTCTTTCATCACAATTAAATCCCTGCTTTGGATTCTCTTCTTCCTCTTTCATCAATTTATACACCTTTGCTAGAAATTGACAGCAATTCTTCATTGGCAGAGATAACCTCTCCGATAATTTTTGTATTTTCCAACCTAAAACTATTCCTGAATCTGTGGAATCATCTCTTACATGTAGTCTTCATATCAGTTCCCTGCTTTCTAGCACAACATGTTACATTCAATCAGAATACATTTTCTGTTCTTGTGTTCCATCCACAGATTAAGGTCTTACTCGTTTTAAGTATTTATTATGTACTATGGCTGCAACTTCTTCACTATGGTGAAGCAAAATTACTATGAATTTCCCTTTCCTTCTAAACAGTTAAACATACAGAAGACTAATTCTTGCTGTACATTTTAATAACTTCAGTATATAATTTTTTATTCTGTTCAAAATTTTTCATGTAAAGGAAATACTGTAGGAAGCACACCGTACATGTTCGGACGTATCCAAATTGGCAGCATCGCTGCTTTTGTGCCTTGTGAATGTTCTTAAGTAAAATAAAGCTTCCTTGAATGCAGGCACTGGGATACAGTAACAGTCAATCTAATAATAAGGGTAGTGAGCAAACAACTAACAAGTGGGAAGAACATATGAGTACAGTGTGAGCACTCTGCCCAAAGAGATGATTAATACCCTAGTTAGAAAAAAGGAGAATAATATGGATGTCAGTAGTTTCAGTTTGAAATTTATGAACTGTTTTGTTCTGGAAGTTTGCATTTCACATTTTTTGAACATGGGTGAACATAGATAACTGAAACCAGAGGAAGCAAAACTAAAGAAGGCAATGCTGCGGCTGGCGGGGGAGGGCTACTGTGAATCAGATTTGCCTCTTTTTAGATTTCCATATATGTATGAGCATTTGTGTTGTTTCTTAGAGCTAGCATGATATTTTAGAGATGCATGCCCATTGTATATCAGTGTGTTGTTTCTTTTTACTGCTTGACAATATTCCAAGTGTATGAATATAACACAGATTATTCATCCATTCTCCTATTGATGTACATGATGGTAGAGCAATTCAGAAAAGAGATGGGGAAAAAATAGAATTTTAAAAGTCTTTTCTCTTGACTTTCTTAAAGGTAAATGCCAAAGATAGAAAATGGTGAGTGACAGGATAAGATGTTTACTTTTATAAGATAAATCCCTTTCCCAAAGTGACTGCTGCTTTTTAAATTCCAAGCATTATTGCGTAGAAGTTACGGTTACTCTAAGTCTTTGCCAAGGTTTGATGTTATCAGTGTTTTTTCAATTTTAGTCACTCGAGTGAATGTGTAATGGTATTATGCTATAGTTTTAATTTGTATTTCCTGGTAATTAATGATACTAAGAAGTGTTTTGTGTTTAAAAGACTTTCATAATTTCTTTTTTGAAATCTCACATTTTACCCATTTTAATTAGGATATTTGCCTCATTGTTATTGAGTTTTAAGGGTTTATTACATTTTGGGTGCTCATGTAGTTATAACTTTTGCAGATATTATTGCTTAAATTGTAACTTGCCTGTTCATTTTTCTTAATCATGGGAATTAATGAACATCATTGTTTAAAGATTTAAAAAGTACAGCTTATCAACTGGAAAAAGCATGAAAAATTGTAGATCCGTTGTACTTTAAAACACCAAGTTTCAGTTTGGTTTGATATCCAGTAATAAATATAAGTGCTTCCCATCTCCATAGGCTGAAAGTAGAAACTAAATAAATAGTTAAAAGACAAGAGCCTTCAACTCTGCCTCACTCTTTCTAAGCATTGGTCTGGTATAAAAATAAACACAGTTACTAGAATAAATGCAAATTATGACCTTTTTCTATATCTTCCTATCCATGCCTGAATACAAAGAAATCTAAATCCTTCATGCATTATTATAGAATAGGGACAGAAACTTAAAACTTCATGAGTGGAGCTCCACATTATAATTTTGATCGGTAGTGCTAGCTCTTAAGAATTTGCCTGCCGTAGCTTATAGCACCTCTTCAATGTGAAAAATCAGTTGTCTGAAATTATGTGAACCACAAAAGATTTGACATTAGAGTTATATAACTATGGTTGTTCTGATTATAATATAAAATAATCAAAAATATCATGAGTATCTTTTTTACATTCACAATAGGGGATAAGAGTTTATGTATGATACACTCTTTAAGGGTATTAACTAAAGTCAATGAAGATTGTTTGTTTCCCTGAGAAGACAAATAAAATTATAAAGCTGTATGTGATGCATATTTTAACAGAAAGAAATTTACATAATAAAAACATTTTTAAAAGAAATTATAATTTTTGAGTTTCATGGCTCCACACTTATTAGAAACAGACATAAGAAAACCAACCTCAATGTAGAAAAACAATCTAAATTGGAATAGAGAGGAAAATGTTTATTCTCTATAATAATATTCTCTCTTAAACTTGAAATTAAAAGTACACAGTCCAAAAATGAAATAATTACTCTATCATGAGGATAATGATCAAGGAATGTTCCTTTATTCAGGCTAGCATGGTCACTTTAAGATTTACTTTTAATCCTGCAAATACATGCTAGAATTCATGTACAATCATTTATTCCACAAACACTTATTAGATTCAAACTCTATGTCAGGTAATGTTGAAAGCTCTGGAAATACAAATATGAGCAAGACTCAAAAGTTTCCTATTGGTATGGTTTGTGTCTGCACGTCCCCCCAAATCCTCATGCAGTCATGGGACAGGCTTCTAAGACTTGTGATTCATCCATGATCCAATGCTGGGATTATGGGTGTGAGTGCTACACCCGCCCTGGGGTGGGTAGTTTGCATACAGTGTAAGGAAGGAAAAGAGGCCCCTCGCCACTACTCCTCCCTTTTGCTCTGGTTGCTTTGCTGTTTTCTGCTGCCATGAACTGTTGCCCTCTGCCATGTGCCACTGCCTTGGAGCCAGCCAAGCATAGATTGAAACCTCCACAAACTGTGAACTAAATAAACCTTTCCTTCCTTAATATTATGGGCCAGGTATTTTGTCTCAGCAGTGAGAGAAAAGTAACTAAGACAGGATGCTTGCAAAATCTTTGTTTGAGCTCTGCCCTACCTAATAATAGTAGAATTCTAGACTGTAGGTTCTGTGTTATCACCTTCTGCAGCTGACCCTTCACCTATGGTCAGTTCAACAGGATGAAGTGAAAAACATTAGATCTTTCTACACTTAAATGTAAAACAAAGTATGCAGATATTCTGAAATAAAATGCCTGTGATACATATTCAAAGTCAATTACCCTACACTGATTGAAATTTTATTCAAGGTCAGTCAATTACATTAGAGAATTTACCCTTAAAAATGTGACCATCAATATGTTACAAAATATGGATTGAACTGTCCACTGTTTCAGTTAGTCAATATGGAATCTTCTCTTGCATACATCACCTCTTGCTCTGCGGCCCTCTCTCCTACTGTCAGCTCTATACCATAATGAATTCCACTTGTCACATGTCAGTGAGATCCACAGTATTTTGAGCACACTTCTAAGGATTAATGTTTTAGAAAAATTGCAAAATTTAAGTAAGAAGTATGAGAGAAATTGGTTCCCAGAGAAATATTAATCATGTTTAACTTGTTACAAGTTAATATTCCATTGTCAAAAATGCTTTAAGTGTACATGCTTTCATAAAGAAAAAGTCATGCCATGTTTTTTTTCCCAACTATTGGATATAACTCATTGATTTTTTTCTTAATGATTAAATATTTCCTCAGTTTTGTAGAACATTCGCTAGATTGTATTAAAAGTATTCACTATTAAGTGGTACTTAAAGATGGTAGATTTTAATATTGTCAATTATGTGGGAAGTGATAAAATAATCTAGATGGTAACATTAATCATCCACAAATCACTGAAAGCAGGTAGTTTTAGTGAGTCATTTGTAAGTTTCACTAACCAATTTGCTTCATTTAAGAAACAACCTAAAAAGTGGGATGAAAACCTGTGGGTCAAAACTACAGTGAAATACAGAATGAGCAAAAAGCAACACATAAAAAGACAATGAACTAACAGGCAAGAATAAAATGTGGAGGATTCAAAGAACATTAACAATCTAAGATGTGAAAATAATTGGATCCTAGTAAGAATGAAGCAGGAAAGTCTTTATTCTAGGCCATCTACATTTGTGTGATCTTAAGTATCCCCGGAAATAGTTTCTACCAGGTCAAGTAAACAGTTGAGGAAAAATTGGCAACATTTTAACATTACCTCTAAGGGAGTATAATGTGCCATTTTATATCCTGGGAACTACTCTCACAGGGTGGAAACTTCTCTTTCGTGCTTGCTGTAGCATAGTCATATATATATGCAGGTTGAGTGCCATATATGCAAAATGCTTGGGACCAGAGTGTTTTGATTTGGAATTGTTTCAGATTTTGGAATATCTGAATATATATAATGAGATCTCTTGTGGGTGGGATCCAAGTCTAAATATGAAAGTCACTCAGTTTTATACTCTCATACATAGTCTGAAGGTAGCTTTGTGCAATATTTTCAGTTCATTTGCCTTTTGGCTGTTGCCTATCACATGAGCTCAGGGTAAAGCTTTTCACTAGAGGTGTTACGTCAGCACTCAAAGAGTTTCAGACTTTGAGGCATTTTGGATTTCATATTTTTGGATTAGGGATGCTCAACCTGTACAATGGATTAGGGATGCTCAACATGTACAATGAGCATTCATCCTCAATGACTATAGCTTTCCATCACCACCATCCTCATTCCACAGACTAAGGTCCAGTGGATACTAGGAGACTTGCAGGACACTCTTCTACAGCTCAAGGAGTACTGCAGATGTGAAACAAAAATGGTTAGCCTAGAAGCACCAGTCTGTGACAAGGCTGCCTCAGAGCAGAAATAATGCCAGATACAGGGTGGGAAGTTCCAGGTTCAACCTCAGACTCTCTTCTGTTTTCTACATGGGCAGTCTGGGGGGAAACTGCATCATCCGCTGGGCCTCAGTTTTCTCACTGGGAAGCAATGATGGAAACGTCTAACCCTTATGATGAGATATGACACTGTTCTGCTTGTCCAGCACTCCATATACAACAAATGCTCAGAACTGTGCCTGAACTAAAATTCCAATGTTCATGGCATTACAGAACCCTTAGCTTAATTTCTACTTTCACTCAAACTTGAAAGTTCACATTTATTCCACCATGGGAATCCACAGTTCCAGGTTGCAGCTTGTGTCTAGATGTCACCACCCCACTACAGCCTCATGTAGTCATAAGTGGGGATTTCCAGAGGTAGCTGGCTCTAGAGGAGTGATACTGGGATTAAGTGTGTGATGCTGTGATCAAGGATGCGTGATTACTAAATTAGTCCACTGATTGGTCTGGCATAGTTCTGAGAAAGATTAAGAGTGCCTCACCCTGGGTGAGAGCACTACTCACCCTAAGGGTGGGTATCCCGGACGGAATATAAGAAACAGAAAAAGGGTCACCTCTTGTCACTTGCTGCTTGCTGCTTCTGTTGTCTTCAGCCTGCCATGAACTGTTTCTCCTCTGTGAGGCCACTCTGCCATGCTATCCTGCCTTGGAGCTAGCTAATTGTGGACTGAAATCTCTCCAAGCTATATGCCAGAATAAACCTTTCCTCTTCTCACTTTGGATGTCATGTATTTTGTCTCCACAATGGGAAAAGTAACTAAGACATCCAGTAAATGTATTATTTGTTCCACATGAAGAGTCCACAAAGCTGTGGCGCCTGTTTACTGTGCAGTCCACTTATTGTTAGGAGAGGTAATTTAGTAAATGTCACTGATTTGAATAATAATGATAGCAAAGACAACATGCCAGACTTTATTATGAGTGTATTACCTTATCCATTTATTTAATCCACACAATAAGGTAACAAAAAGAGTTAATTTATTTATCTGTGCCTAAAGGCACAGGCAGCAAAGAGAATAGAATCCCCCAGTGTCTTAGAAATGCTTCTAAAATAATGAGAAGCGTGATTTTGTGCAGCTGTTCTTCTTTGCATCCCTTTAGCTCCAGTTTGTCTTAAGAATACAGGAATCTCTCCAAATCTAGGATACAGAATTCCACAGAAATGGTCTAGGTGGCTGACTGTGTAGGAGAGGTACATAACAGCTAGAACTGTAAACTTGTGCAGCTAAGGAAGAGGAAAGGTCAACCCAATTCAATCACAATGCCATTAATCAAAACAACATTTTCATAAATTGCTGGAATTATAAATAATAAAGGAAATCTTCTTTTCACTTCTTATCTTTCTTGATTTTTTGTGTATTCCAAATAAAAGACTTCTTTATTACATTGATGGCTAGTATAGTTAGAAGTATTAAAAATCCCATTCGAAGATATCAAAGAAAGAGACAAAATAAAGACAGGTTCATTTTGAGAGGATTCAATGGCATTCTTTGACATTTTCACCTCTGAAGTAGCTGTGATTCTTATTGTTCTTTTGTTTTCCCACACTAAACTTGGAGCTGTTACATAAATATTTGCTAGGATTCAACATATTTTGCTTTAAAGTATGAAATCTTTATAACTATTATTGAATCATCTTCTAGATATAGGCACCATTTATTACATTTATGCATTTGGAAATATAATGAAACAAGTGTTTCAAAATAGAAATAAGACATTTACCTGAATATATGACTACCCTTGAAATTTTAAATGTGCAAAATCTTACATATATTAAATTTCCCACTATAATGAGACAATATTTCTTTTCCTTTTAGAATACCCCTATTTTTCATATCAAGTTCTTTAATACATAATTTTTGTTTTCAAACATATGAAGCTCAATTTTTAGTTTCTTTTTAAATTCCATTCCCTCATACAAATCCAAGAATTGTGTGAATGTTGCTGATGCTGATATTTCCTTATAAATTGGACTTTATTTCAAACTGCAGTTAATTTTTGAAAGAGAAAATGTGTCCCCTGTTCTCTAAAATACATATTATTTCTAAACACATTTTGTATTCACATAGCCTTTTAGTATTCAATAGCGTTTTAATATTAAAAATGAAATAGTTTTAATTGCTTAAATTATTCTATATTAATTATCCTGCACTAATGTGATATATAAAAATATAGTGAGAAACATAAATTTAAGAGTTTAAGGACTGTGGACTAAACAAGATAAGGGTAGGTTTTATTCCAATTTGTAATATTTGGACATAAAATTGTCTTTAAAATCTTGAATTGATTAAGCATTACTTGGACAAAGAAATCAAGACTATTGGACACTGAAAGAAAACAAGCATTGGGGGAGAGATAAGAGGGAGATAAAGATCTAGCAATTGACAAAAGAGAGTTTGCTAAAAGAAAAGTTGATCCAATACAGGAACTGAAATTATTTTTATGCTGCAGAAGTAAAGAGCTCATGTCAGATAGAAATAAAGAAAGATCAGAGAATGGGTAAACAAAAGCAGGCTTTTGGACATTCCATAATCGTTTAAGGACTTTGAACTTCATTCTAACTCAACAGTTCTCAAACCTGAGTGTGAGTTCGAATCACTTGAAGGGATTGTTAAGAGAGATGGATCCTCTCTCCAGAGTTTCTGACATATTAGATCTGAGGTGAGAACAGAATTTGCATGTCTAGTAGATTGCGTGGAATCACTGAGGTGGTTTCCACCAGGCACATTTTGCTTTAAGGGGAACCTTTTAAAGGACTTTCACAAGGGAGAGACTTCTTTTTAGAAAATGCACTTTTGCTGTGGAGTGGAAAATGTCTAGAGGAAGAAATGTAGTGGACAGAAAGACATGGTCTCTGCGGTGCAGGGAAGGCAGCAGAGAAGGAAAAGGGAAGAGAGTCGGGAGCTTTTGACAGTCCAGGATTGTTCTCAAGACTCTGGCTTGGCCACCTGGATGAATGGTTGTGACGCTGCCTGCAATCACACTACAGAAAGGACCATGTTCGTGGGGAGAGAATGCTGCTGGACATGTAAAGGTTAAGAGGTAATGCTTTCTGGCAGGTGCTGAACAGCCTGCCTTCTATGTGGAAGGGCCAGGAGGGGAAAGCTCAGGTAAGTAGTGCTCAGTAATTTACCTGCCTAATTTTGTGACCTACCAGTGTAAAGGGGAGGGAAATGATACACAGCAACACACCATTATGGGGCATTGCCACCATACAGGCAGAAGGACAAATGCTGGAACTTAGAGTGTTATATAGGGCTTGCCAAGTATAGTTATTAAGGTTCAGCCAGACAAGCAAACCACAGCAAGGGTCTATTTGTAACACCAGGTCACAGTGTATGCGACCCTTGGGCAACCAATCCCATAAAAGCATTGCCCTCAAGAGATGTGGGAAGACAGGTATAGGAAAGAGTCCTGAAGGAACAAGAAGAAGCTCACTGCATGTAGCAGATGTCAGCCGTCAGGTAGCAGTCTCCTAGCAACTAGCTGTGGTTTGAAACCAGAGTTCTTGAGAAGCCACAACTAGGATAAAGCAGTGACTTAGTATTGAGAAATGAAGATGTTAGATTGCCTAAACAAGAGCTCTTGTCTGAGGCCAGCCTTCAAGTAATAATATCATTGGGTCACTAGATTGAGGAGGGTCTGCAGGAAAGTGAAAAGCCTGGTTATATAGACCGGTGTGCCTTTCAGAGGTATGGTGCAAGCAAGGGCAAAAATTCTGAGCTTCCTAAACATGGGATACATAGGGCTTGGATTAGGATAGACCCTTGGATCAAAGACACTTAGGGCAGGGTTCTACATCCCCAGAGAGGCTAAGGGAGGGCTTTAGGGGCTGTGAATCAATCAGGGTCTAATAATTATACAGCTCATTTACACTACCGCCTCTCATTTATCCTGCAGAGTACATTTTCCTCATGAATTGTCACTGTTCACGGGCAAACAGTTTTATTCCCAGATATGGAGGAAAGGCACTTGCTTCAGATGCAGTCTTGGTATGTATTGCTCACTCTCACTAAGGAACAGATTTCACATAACATTTAAATGCAACGTAATATAGGCTCCATCAACTCCTAATAACAAAGAGAAAGCTTGAGTGCCCTGTTAAATATGCTATTGAAATTATTGTTGGGAGTGGTCAGAACAGATCAGCATACCTTGTAGATCATACAGTAACTAAATTCAACAAAGACCAGTTTCAACATTATCTGAATTCATGATTTTGTTAAGGAGTAAGAAACAGGACAATTTTATTTTCTAAATCCGGCCTTATTTTGAATTATTTCTAAATTTAAATCACTTATGTTCCACTAAAAAGCAGGAAAAATTATACTAATATGTTTTTTATTGAAACAAATTACTTCAGCTTTCTACTTATATATCAGTTTCACTTACAGCAATGTAAATTAATTTGCTTTAAAGCAACAGGACATTTTAAAACCAATTTCAATGTACAGTATTTCTAAGAAAAAAATAAAAAGATTACCTATCAAAAAAACCTTATAAATGATTAAGAATTTCAGAATGCTACAATAAAAAGTAAATTTTTGTTTTCTCTATCATTTTCCCTGACAGTCTTTGTTATTTTTAACCAGATTTTTGAGACTGCTTCTTTAAAAATGAAAAAAAGATCAGTCCCTCCATTTGGTTTCTATAGTAACAGAAACTAATTTCTGAGTTTCTTCATGAGCTATGATCATGTTGAAACCAAAGAGGACTCATGGGTTTTGCAAAATTCATAAAGTCCTGAACAAATAGGACTGCCATCTTCTGGCATTTGTTTGAAATGACAGGTAATTGGAACGATTCCGCATTCCAACCACAAGATGCCCCCTGCTCCATATTTCCACCTGCTATTCCTATCTGACACGTGTCACTGATGACAGGGCACGTGCTCAGACAGTTCCTGGGTGACCTCACTGAGTTAGCTGCAAATAAGCCTTTATCCCAAAGGGAACAGGAAGTGAGGATATCATAATCCAAATGTTTGCTCTGGAAAGTTGGAAGATCAATGCACTGGGTACTGAAATCCTTCTGTTTTATTCAAAAGGCTATTTAATTGTTTTAGACTCAAAGCAATGCAAAGCAGAAACCACGTGCTTCAAGGAGAAATTTCACCAGTGATTACTGTGTCAGTTTTTCTCTCCTAGGACAGAAAGGAAAGGAGTTAATGGGAGAGGGCACAGAGGACCTGGAGACTTCCTCCCACCCGCTCAGCTGACAGCGATGACTTATGAGTTGTTACCAAGTAAAACAGAGTTAGCGTAAGAGCTGTCCAAATAACTTATGGCCCTGAATCACAGCACCATCTTCAGGAGATAATTCATGTCACCGGTGAATGTTCAGTAATATGGATTTTCTCCAAAACACCATATTTAACAGGCAACATCATTGAATGGTAAATTTAATGGCAAAGGAATTATTTAATAGAATTGAACATGGAACATGAGCTGATTAAAATGCATATATGATCAAATCACTTAAATTAAATATTGGATGTGAGTAGCAAAGAATGATCAGTCCAAAATATTAAGATGCTGGCCAAATCAAATATTAAGGGGCCTAAAGAATAATATAATTAGCGTTTCTGTATATTTCAATACTTCCTTAATTAAATTTTAAATGTATATGACAGATATTTATACTACCTGAATAGTTTATTGCTATTATATCCATTCTTTACAAAATTAAGCATTAACTACTTGAATAAATAAAAGGCTCTCTGAAACCTTTAATTCATGAATTAAAAGACTGTGTCTAGGCTGTCCTTCAATGGGAGCTAGAATCTGCTCATCCATAATTGAATAACTAAAATAACTATGCAATATTATATTATGCAGTGGTTTTAGCAACATATCATTTTGAATGAATTAATTTTATTGGTACTTTTGTGTGTACATAATGGTCACATGCATCACAGGGAATTTGTATCCGTATATGATATATCTTTGTGTGTGGGGTTTTTTTTGGTTTTTCTCCGGTACCGGGAACCGAACTCACGACCTTGCGCTTGCCAGGCAGGCGCTTTGCCGCTGAGCTAAATCCCCAGCTCCTGTACATGATATATCTTGATTCCGCTTTTTCCCATTCCCTTCCTCACCCTTCATCCCCTCTTCCCCTGCTCATTTATAAAAGCTTTGTTTCCATTCTTACTTTTTTTCTTTTCCTTTCCTTTCTTCCTCCCTCCCCATCCCTAGTTCCTCATCTGGTTAGACATTTTCTTCCTATTTCACAGTATTTGTTATACACTTTGTTCCTTATTTACACTTTCAGTGTCTTACACCACAGAAACCATGTGATATTTGAGCATGTGTATCTGATTTATTTCACTTAAGAGTATGGTCTCAAGATGCATCCAGTGCATCTGTTTACTTAGAAATATCTCACCCTTCTCCTTCTTTATGGCAGAGTAGAACTCCATTGTATTATAAAAATACATCTTCTATTGGTTTTTTGATCAGGATTGCATTAAATCTGTATAATAACTTTGGGAGTATGCACATTTTCACTATGTTGGTGAATATTACTATTTCCCTCAAATCCAAAAAAAAAAAATAGAATTTTAAAGCTTTTATGCCCAGCTTGTACCTCCATGTGAAGACTTAGAAGGTTATGCTCAGCCATTAGTCTTGGCTCTAAGATCAGAGTGACATTCTGTCCTAGTTGGAACCTTCAATTCTAATTCATTGCTAGGTGTATCTAGTCAGTTGTCCCTGCATCACTGTGGACATTTCTCTGCAACTGGTAATGCTAGCATATTTCTCCATACTCTGTTGACTCAAGTTTTTCTCTTCGAAGTTTAAAAATCCGTCAGAGTGCCCTTGCTCTTTCCAGATCAAGTAATTTTCCACTCTACAGATTTTCTCAAGAAAAGAAAAAAAATTGATCTAACTAGCCAGAACTTTGTTGTACAGGCAAATATGAAAGAGTCAGCAGCTAGTACTGTTCTACGTATTCGATTGAATACTCCATGTACTTGATTTAGTTCTAAGTTATCTTTTGTACTCATCATCTTTTGATTCCTCTTACCACCTAATTTAAGGCCACACAGCTTCTCATCTGCACCTAGGTAATAATCTCCATCTCCCACTCTCTTTTCTAAGAACTTCTCCCCTCTACCAACCATCCTATATGCTACTTTCATATTTGTCACTTGACAGAAAAGCTCCACTTAAGTCAGACCTTTGCTCAAAATCAACAATGCTCAAATCAATCAAGTTGTAATGTAAGACCCAGTCTTAACATATTTTTAGAATTGTGCACAGTCTGATGTCAATTTGTCTTCCCTGCTCTCGCTTCTGCAGCTCCATTTGAGAAGCCTGCCCAGTATGGGAGTACCCATCCCCTTTCCTGAGATTTGCCTAATCTAACAGTACTCCTCCCACTTGCCTTTATCTCATCCCAGATTCCCATTTATTAAATCCTAACTCTCCTTCAAAGCACTGTTTAAATGTGACCAGCTCTTCAAGCATTTTCTAAGAACCAAGAACTTAAAACTCCTGGATCTCCACTACTGGTATATTTCTTGTGATTTCTAAAGCATTTCTCAAAATATTATAATTACTTGTGTTTATTTTCACCACCATCCAAAAGAAGATTAATTCTTCAAACTAACTACCCAGTAGATTTTATTCACCTTTTTATTCATAAAATCAATAAAAATTTGTTGAGAACCTACTAAATCCAAATCCCCACAACAGATATTGGAGATCTCTAGGCATGACAGAAAGAATTCCAGCCTTCATGGAATTCTTATTCCAAGTGACAAACAGATCATAAGGCTGGAGATGTAACTCAATGGTAGGACGTGTGCTTAGGCCCTGGGTTTCATCTGTGGCATTAGAAAAAAGAAACATAGCAAAGTAATGAATAAAATAACAAGAAGCCCAGATGCTGAGACAAATTATGTGAAGCTAATAAATGTGAGGATATACAAATAAGAGATAACTTTACTTGGGTTGGATGAGAATGCTATCAAGTAAATGCTTAAAAAATGGGGAATTAAAGGAGCAGGACTTGGCTCTGTACCAAAATACATCAGGATTGAAAAATAATTTCATGACAAATTAATACACAGGTTTAGACAGATACTAATTGATAAAGAGGTAGGAGATACTCTTCCTAGCCAGGACAGAAAACTTTGGGTAATGTTGTGGCTTGGACAATGTACATGCTGTGTTTAGATGTGGTATCACTATTTCTTAATCCATCATGCTTATGGCATGCCCTTGTCTAATGTTAATGTTCACAAAACTGTTTATGTTCAAAGGAAAACATGAAAGGTCTGGTTTGAGGACAGGTCGATTCATGGTTTTCAAGGACTCTTTTTGTCTTTCTTACAGGTTATTCTGCATAGTTGTGATAGGTTTTCACTGCTTTGTTTGTTTGCTTCCTCATGTACTTGCTTGTTGTGGTATACACAGTAAGGTGTGTCCAACACTTCCATGAGAATAGTAGCTGTTGCCCCGCTGGAGGTAGGAGCATGAACAAGTCTTTAGACACAGTGCTTGATCACTGTTATACACTGACACCCAAGAGAGTTCTCAAAATCTTTCTCAAAGACTTCACTATAGATGAGGAAATTTCTCAGTCTTCTGAAATTTTTAATATGGGGCAGACTGTATCATGTTGACTGATTACTGAAGACAAACAATGTACTTTAAAAAAAACAGTGAAAAAAAAATAAAAAAATAAAAAAATAAAAAAAACAGTGAAATAAGGTTGATACAAAATTCATAAACCATCTATGGCTTGGATACAGTTTCGCCTAAGGCTATAATCCAATGTTAGATTTCCCAATTGTGTGAGCCAATAAATTCTTTTTCAAAATCTAATTTTAATTAAATTTTTATCATTTGTGGTCAAAACAGTCTAGAATAATACAGAAGTATCATACACATAAGAACAACTTCACTATTGAAGTACTAAAGTTCCCTCTATTAAAACTAGCATGAACTCCATCAACCATTCTCTCTGGTTGCTTTTCTCTCGTTGCTTAGACAAAACACCTAATGTACAAAATTAAGGAAGGACAGGTTTATTTATCTCACAGTTTGTAGAGGTTTCCGTCCATGTTCAGCTGGCTCCAAAGCAGAGTGGCACATGGCAGAGGGCAACAGTTCATGGCAGTGGAACACAGTAGAAACAACAAGAGCAAAAGGGAGGAGCAGTGGCAGGCAGCCTCTTTCCCTCCCTTACATTGTATGCAAACTATCCACCCCAGGGCAGGTGCAGCACTCACACCTTAATCCCAGCATTGGACCATGGATCAATCATAAAGTGTAAAAGCCCGCCCCATGATTGCATGAGGCTTTGAAGGGGACATGCAGATACAAACTATAACACATTCCCCATGTATTTGCTTTCATTTGTGTCTTAAGTTCAGCCACCCTTTCACACCCACGTTGCCAGTGGGTTGATACAAGACACATCTCCAGCGTGTGTACTGTGTTATCGGAGTAGGCACCTTACTCATCACCTGTTGCTCTGTAATCTATTTTCTGCACGGTAATCTTTGATAACAATAAATAATAATTGCACAATGGATTGATACAACTCTTTAAAACCTCCAATTTCAACTCAAAAAAATTGCAAAATCTGAAATGACTGGACTACTGCCTGACTCAAAAATCTCATCACACCCTACCCTCCCCCTCAATTACTCTGCTCAGCCTCCTTTGAACCCACAGAATACATTCAATTGTTTTTGGTTTTCTGTGGGTTTTGCCATCACAATGTGCTACTTCTTCTGCATGAAACACTCCTCTCACTTTTGTTGCTCTCATCCTTGTCCCTAACCCCTTGGTGTCAGTCAGATTCTTCCATTACAAATGTTAGAACAATATTGACATTTTTTAAAAACCATGCTAGAAGCCTGCTTTTAATTCTTCCTGTCATCCTAAACATTAGAAATCTTTTCAAATTGCCACCCACACACTGATGCTCTTTCTCTACATTTTATTTTATTTTTTTAACCAGGACCAACATTACATTCTGTGTGATATTTTCTGCTTTCTTGGTCATAATAACCACAATTATCTATAAGGTCTGTCTTTCCTGGACACTTCAGAAATTTGACTATCTTGCATGAATTTTAACTCTTGTGCACACTTCCCTATTTTCCAGTTTTCATTTAGTCTAGTCACTTTTAATATCTGTCCCAAAGATTTTCCTTCTGCTTGAGTTAGTTGGAAATTTCTGACAACTAAAAGTCTTCTGACCATCTCTCTTTTATACTACACACTTAAAACATAACAGAGCACCCTTACATACTTGTTGTTTCATACACTTTTAAAAATAAAATACTATTATATTTTATTTAGGAGTCCAGAAATAAGAACTGCTGCTAGTATTTCCCCTCCAAAAAGGAATTGAGTCAACAATTAAAGACAAATTCTCTCTTCAAGTTCAGGCAAAAAGAAAAAGAAAAGTTTACATTATCAAGAAAAACTTTCTGGTGTTGAAGCTGTTTGCTAAAATACACTATCAATCTTTAAAGCAGCATGAATCCCTGGGCTTAAAGAACCAAATTTTACCAGTAAAAGGGTGGTAAATCACCCAAAGTAAGAAATTAATAACATTCAAAACTTCAGAATTTTCAATACAAGCACAGTAGCTAAATAGTCAGAAACACGAATGTCACAGTAGACATAAAGTCATATATATATTCTAATCAGTCAAGTATATCCAACCATTAAAGCATTTTAATTGAAAGGCATTTGATAGACTTTTTTAAAAATTGAATACATTATCTTAGAAAATTGATTTATGTCTATTTTGGGATAGCTGGAAAAGGTATATTGCTAATGTCTGTAGTTTATTGAGAGGGACAGTCAATGCCTAAAGTTTTCTTTTTTTCTTGACCAATTTTACATGCCTGAATTTTGTAATTGATCTGAAAACAAAACCATTGTTGAACTCCTACCATTTTGTATGGTGAAACTCTGCATCACTTCCAATTTTTTTTTTTTTTTTTTTTTTTTTGGTTTTTCTCCGGTACCGGGAACCGAACTCACGACCTTGCGCTTGCCAGGCAAGCACTTTTGCCGCTGAGCTAAATCCCCAGCCCCATCACTTCCAATTTTTAAAAAATTATTTTTATTGTTACTTGTTACTGTCTTTGATTGTTTGATCAATCTTTCATTCTTATGTCTAATGGACTGAGCAACTTCGTTGAAGATAACAGTATGTAATTTAGCAACCATTGTAAATTTCTATCATTTTGTCTTGAGATCATGTATCATTTTTGTTGTATTTGTGTTGTTTTGATTTTGTCTTCATTGTTGTTTTGTCAGTTTTTTAATTTAAAAAAATAAAATAAAATTTAAAAATTATGTTACAAAATTATACATTTTTTTTCCTTTCCCTCACTGTAAGGAACCATCACATAGAACAACTCTGAGTTACAAGTCCACAGGAAATGAAGAAGGTTGCTGTTGCTTAAATATGGCTTGCTCCCCACTACCCTTCCCAAACTCATGAGGAAGTTCATGACTTGCCCCACAGTCTTAGACTGACTACACTAAGAGTGTGGAAACTTAATCAAACTATAATATTTAAAAGTGGTAGGAGGTGCTTAAGACTGCATAAGGTCAATAGGGTGGAGCCCCCACAATTAACTTCTATTGCCTTGAAAAAAAGAGAGACCAAAGCTGGGGATATACCTCAGTGGCGTAAGTGCCTGCCTGGCAAGCACAAGGTACTGAGTTCAATTCCTGGTACCAAAAAGAAAAAAAAAAAAAGAGGGACAAACATCAGACAAGCAGATATATACAGTCCTTGTCTCTGGTGAGGCCCCGCACTGCTCAGGAAACTGTCAACATGAAGACCACCACCAAATGCAGCCCCTCCGCCTCGCACCTCCAGCACCATTAGCCAAAGTAAATCTATTTTCTGCATAAGTGACTTCTTCTGGCATTTCATTCAAAAGTAACCTGTCAAACCACCAAAAACACATATGTTCATACAGATACAGTGGAGTTACGATAGTCATGATGCTGCCTCACAAAGTCACCTACAAAAAGGACTCTAGGATTAGACAATGTTAATGGGGAGCCTTCTTCCCACTTCAAACCTCAAGATATGTAAAGATGAGGCAAATACAGAGGCATGAGGTTTTATTAGGACAAAAGTTTGAGTTTTGTTTAATGTCCTTGCCATTTCATCACCCAAATGATATTTCATACAAATCTCCATGCTTTGTGAGGCCAAATTTCCAAAATCTATGGCTATTTAACCTGGAACATTGCATACTTGGCATAGTTGTACAGAGGACAAAAGCAGAGGATTAGATAATGACACATCTAATACCTCATGGAGTTGGATCAGTTATAATCTGATGCCTACACAATAGAAGGTCTTCCACATAGGTAAGCATGAGGCATTATGGGATTGTTCCCTTGAGGTATTGCACAAAATGTTCCTATCGTTATCTCCAGGGCCCCTCCTCACCAATCCAATGCCATTTGTGCCTTCACTTGTTCAGTCTGCAATCTTTTAGTGAGCAGCAACATCATTCAGCCATGTTCCAGAAACTGCTGTAAGTCCTTGGATATTGTGTCTGTCAATATAAATAAGTTCCTGCTTTTGTGGGACTTATGTTCAAGATAAAAGAGTAAAACCATACAGGAAGGTTAGTACATAAACAAGAGAAGTACTGCAAAATTTAAATCAGGACGTAGTGATGTGATAGCATGATTGGTAGAGAGATCACAGATAGCTTCCCTGGATATGTGAGAAAGAAATTTCACACATAAAGCACAAGCAATAGGATTGAATTGGGACCCGTTTAATTGCTGAGAAGGTGAAGCTGAGGATCAGTGAGTTAGGTAGAGTTTGAAAAGAGTCAGGGGCAAAAACCTGTAGGATAAACAGTTTCTATTTTATTCCAAATGTATTGGGAAACAGCATTGTAACAACATCTACTGTAGGTTCATCATTATTTTTATTTGCTGTGCAGAGTATGAATTTCATCTATACTGGAATGAAAACAAGGAGATTAATTAAGGGCTTCTCGCATGAGACTAGGCAAAAGGAAATGGTCAGTTAGAGTATATGGTCATAGTTCAAAGCAAAAGAGCAAGAAACGCTAGATATACATTGGAAACATAAGCAATAGGACTTGCTGATAGATTTGATGTCAAGAGGTAAAGGAAGAAAAATTAAGGATGACACTAGAATTCATTTTCCTTCAGCGAGGGTGGGAGGTAGAGCATTTACCGAAAGGTAGAAGAAAAAAAAGAATGAAGTTTGGGAATGACTGGTTAGCTACAAACATAGCTTTGAGATGACTCTAAAATACCCAGAACAGATGATGACATAGACCCAGGAATTTGCAGATCTGGATCATAGATGCCACCCTCATCAGGGCTCCGCCTAGAATCCATGATTCTTCGTGGGAAAATCACTGTCTAAACTAAAACTTTGAAACTGACTGTTATGACCACGTACAACCCCTCCCCCACTTTTTCTTTTATTTTCTGATCATTAAATGGAAATCTTCCCTCATATCCAAGCAGACTCTTCAGCCCAGGACATTATAGTTCAGCATAGCTCTGGGACTTCAACTGATTCTGTATTTTATCCTTATGAAATCAGTTCTACTGAAAGAATTCTTTCCTACACTCTCTATCTTAGCAATGGCTCATGCTGAGGCTCCTTGCATCTCATTCCCTTCCCTTATCCAACAACTTTGACAGCTACTTCTGAATCAATCTCCTAGGTACCCTCATATCTAGATTTAGTTGGCTGATTCTGTTTAAGGCTCAGGTCTTTCTTCAAAGACTTCATTGCATATGAAAACAGCTAACAATGCTTCTTTGTATGTTTCATAAGTTCTGAAATAACTTATTAACTACAACAATAAGGGGCAGTTTCTAAAGTACTCTAGACCTTCCATAAAAGAATGCATTACAGATAGCTAATAGCTCCTATTAAAATAAGAGAATGCTCTTTGATATACATGAAAGCTAGCATTATGTGACATTTGACAGTAATTCCTTGATAAAGAAAAATATTCAATAAAATAAATTTTCATTGGATATACTTCCAACTTTTGTCTTACTCCATGAATATTTATGTTTTTAAAAAGAACCACTTTCTGCCTTTTCATGAGAAGTTGTACATAAAAAGATGGTTCTTTTTCTATTTTGTTCCTATTCTTGTCTCCTATCTTGTTTCTCTAATAAGCAAATTCCTAAATATTTCACTGATTATTGCATGAAGTGATTATTATTCCTAAAAGCTCATGACAGAATTATCACTTGTTTAAAGATATTATGAACTTATTATTTTTCTTCAATCAAAATTAGAAAATATGAACTCATTATTTTCCTTTAATCAAGATATAAAATAAACACAGTAAGAAAAATGATTTCCTAAACTTTCAGAAAACTCATTCAGTTTTAGAAAAATGTGAGAAAACTAGGCTGATTACATAATTTGTAGTTAACTCAGCCAATAGTAGGAGAGTTTAAGCTATGTCAATACTAAAATATTGAGATAAGATGGAAAGCTCACACAAGCAAATCCATATTTTTTCTAATCACCAAAGAACTTTTAAAAGATGATTATGTGGGTGTTTTCAATACCGATGCTTGCTACTGTCAAAATACTATTGTTTTGTAAGTTTCTAGAGCACAAAAATATTGTACTATCCTGTCATAAAGTATGTGTGTAAAAAGGAATGAAATATATACTTTAAAGATCAATTGAGTGGAGCAATTTTTGCTTTAAGATTTCAGATCCTCTTCTCATTTTGTCATGCTCTATCTCATGAAAATTTGAGTTATGATTTTCATTTGTCACCACTTTTTTAATCTTTCCATTAGAAAAAATTGATCATACTGATATGACTATACATTAAATTGTAACTCTGGAGAAAATACATGAAGTAATACTTTCTGTAACATTAGTTTAATTATTAAAGAAAACAGTTACATCAACGTGAAGTTTTGTAAGTAATCCATACATTCAGCAAACAGTGTGATGTATCAAGCAATTAAACTGTGGAAATAAAAGTGACTTCTTGCATAGTGAATACTGAAGAAAATACTCTCTCTTGTTCTCAAAAATGTATATGGCAAAGGCAATACACTGTTTTCTTAGAATATGTAGTTGAAATTAAATTTGAGGAGTTTTTAGTTAGCTTCTAATATTTTTACTTCAATTTTCTCTAATCCTTACAGATTTCAAAAGAAATATGATTTTTGCAAGCAAACATGAATTTTGTGTAGTTTGCTTTGTGTATTTTTCTCAAACAATACCCTCAAAATGTAGTTGTATGATGTCAATAAAAATTATTAATTTATGATGCATTGGGATTTTTTATTAAATCAAGTAATTAAAAAGTAGACCTGCAGCAGATGAAATAATTGCAATCAATGACCTCTGACTATTGTACAAGTGAGCATTCCCTCATTCAGGAGCTCGAATTCAAAATAAATTCCAAACATTTATTCTATAAATTATCAGATTAAAAGGGGTAAAACACATGAAAACTGTTTTTAATTCATTTTAAGTAAATTAATTATCCCTTTAAGTAGATATAAAGTCTACCATTCTGCATATTTCCATGTGTGTATGTTACCAAGAGATTTAAAGAAAATTTCTAATAAATTCCCTGCTTATGACATTTAGTTCATTAGGGCCTTAAATAATATTAGTTTAACACAGAAAAAGTTATTATTGAGGTTAGTCTTTAAACTGTAACAATCACAAGATAGGTATGATTAATATATATATACTAATGTCCTTCCTAATAGATACATCCAGATGACACTCTTCTAACATCACAACAAAAAGCAGAGGAAAAGAAGAGCATTCAACTAAGAACCAAAGACCCAAAGTCATAGGCAGTGTTTTAACACACACCGTAGAAATCCAAGTGGCAGAATCTGTCCCGGGCAATAACACTAATGGCTTAAATCATCCTAGAATAGACTGCCATGTCCCTATAGTGGAATATGCACAATTTTTTTATCTTCAAAAATTTTGTTTTCTAATAAAAATGTTCATTATACTTGAAACTAAGAAAGGGAAAACGAGGCCCAAAGGTAGTAAAATCAAGTAATTTAACTTTATTGCTAGTTTGAATGACCTCGGAGGGAAAAGTAAAATATTCTTCATATATATTAAGATTTCAATTTTAATTAAAAAATACATAATTATTTTAATAGGAAATTGTATGATATTTATGTTAAATACTCTAAAGAAATTGTGTGTGGGGGATAATTATGAGATGACATAAGTCAAAATTTCCCAATTTAACAGTAGAATGGTTCCAAGAAGATTGTAGAAGTTACCTCAAGTTACTTTGCAATGTTTCTCCTGAAGTGTATAACTTTTCCACCCTAATTTTCTGAAGTAATATTTTATTAATTAAAAACAAATAAGCATAATATTCTAAGGCTGAGATTAATATTAAATAAAAAAACTAAAACAGCGCACAGTATGTTCAAACATTTGTCTTTGTTTTTTATTTCTTGTATTTCTTGTAATAAATAAATCTCCTGAAATATGATGTATCCTCCTGCCCCATACAGTGAGATATGCCAAACCATTTTATTCAAATACTGCTTCATTTCATTAGTGTTACGTGGCAAACTTCCAAAAAGGAGAAATGAGTTCTAATTTTTAAATATTCTAGACAGTTTATTATAGCATAGGCAGAAAGCCAAAGCTAAAGCAGACAGATCAAACACCTGAATTTTAGATGGTTCTTGTTAATTCCAAGCAATATATTTGGTTAAACGTATGAGCAGAAATCACGCTGCCACTGGTAATTTGTTAAATGGGTTTAATTTATGCTTTTAGAAAGACTTATAAGACCACACTAAACTCACTTTGCCACTGAATTGTATAAATAGGTGCACAATATACTGTAGCTAGCTGTACCATAGGGAAATGTCTCCCATTGAAACTGAACTTATAAGGATGAAAAAAGTCTGATGAAGACAAGGAGTGGCATTAAAATGACCGGTAGGGGTTTTCCTCCTACTTTGTTCTCATAAGAACATGTCCTGAACAAGAAAAAGTCTCCTTTCTTTCAGGTATGCATATAAATAAGTATATGCAATACACTGAGAGATACATCATACTAGTTGGAATTTGTTTACACTTTTTAGCTAAACGCATGCAGCAGAATATTACATCTAGGAGCAAATAGATTCCTAATACTCAGCAGAAAATTATAATTTTAATGAGACCCCTCTCTAATTTTCTAGTATGTGAAAACAACAATTCAAACATTTTAATATCTGATTTTCAGGTTTGATTATCTACAATGCCAAGATACCTCCAATGATTACAGGTTTCTCATTTCAAGTTGTTCTCTTGAGTATCATTAACTATTTTGTAAAATACTTTTTAGGCTCCTAAGTGAGTGAAATTTACATTATTCTTCAGCTGTGCAGAAAATTGGGTAATTATTATCTGTCTATTGCCCAAGAGAAGAGCTAGTTCCCAAAGATGAAATTTTGGTTAAGTTTTGCTATATAACACTTCAAACACAAATTCCCCAATGCATATTAAGACTTTCCCCTGTATATAAGAAACTTTCTGTCTCAAATTGTGGTTAGATACAACATGTGGGGAAAATAGAGCATGTGGATTAAGTTGGCAAAATAAATTAGAGAACAAAATGATGTGAAATGCTGTAAACACAAGTAATGTCGCTTCTAACGTCCCTTACAGATGCAGGTATAGCATGATTTTCGTTAGTTATCTTCATTTTATTCACTTATAAATTTACAAAAATGATTTTCTCCACCACAGCTGATGATATTTTCTCAGAACTTTCCCCTATTGTTTTGGAAAATGTAAGGAAAACATATATACATGATAATTTATTTCACAAAGAAAATGTATGCCTAATCTATTTTAAGATGGGCCTAGTGGTAGACACATTCATTTCTTAGAGATTTGGAAATATTTTATGCATGAGCAATGAAGCCAGTAAGTGCAAAAATTATACTTGTCCAAATTCTATTGACTATTTATAGCCCTATGGAATTATAAAAGCACTTAAATATGTTTAACAAATGAATACTCAAATTGAATATATGTTTTTGCATCACAAAAGTTCCAAATGATTATTTTTCTTTCCCCTTTTTATATAGCATGCACAAAGCTGAGCAACTCTGAAATAAAATTATGGTGTCACGCTTTTATATATGAAATCCATTTTTGCAAAAGTATGCACACGAGTGACCCAGAATTTAACTTTTTTTTCTTCTTTTGGGAATGATATTAAAAGAGAACCATTCTTTAAGTCTTTCTTCATCAGATAACCATGATGTGTTAGTATCAGCAAGAAAATTATTGACTTACTTCTATCTTTTCTATCTTTCAATGCACTATCTGAATACAAGATTCGTGAAAGCCTTTACTATAGATAAAATATACTCGTGTTGCTTAATAACAATACATTTTGGAAAATGCAACATTAGATGATTTCCTCATTCTGCAAACACCATAAATCATACATACACAAACTAAGATGGTGATGACATTAAGGGATAAAATCTTAGAGCATGTGTAGTATATGCAGTTCATTAAATGAAATATTATAATCTACTGCATGACTGTATATGAATTTAAAGATAGATAAGAGCTCAACAATAAGCTTATCTTTGATATCTTATCTTCTTATTTACCCTGATTCCTTATACACAGGATGGGAATTGGATTAATGCCTGCCTTATCAATTGATATGATGATTCATATAAATGATATAGTACTATAGCTAGCACATAGTGTTTAATAGATTTTTTATTATTTTATTACATGAAGAAAGGTAGTTTTAAGTATGAGGATAGAAATCACTTTCACTGAACACTTAATATTATGCCACCTGGAGCATGACAAGGTAACATGCATTACATAATTTAATCTTTATATTGTTGCTAATCCATTTCACCAACCACATAATTGAAGGGTAACAGTCTGGGGTCTTGAGTATTCAAAAGATCCCATATTTTTGTATTTTGTTTAAGAAACTGGTTTAAGAAGGACATTCACATAGAAGAGTATATCTTATTGTCTACATTAAAAATAAGAATTTGGTGAAATTTCTCTCTATTATGATAGACATTACCAGATTACATATATTTTTCATAAA